>NW_010168275.1:13128-14163 GCF_000695765.1 Mesitornis unicolor | reverse complement strand
GCCGCCTCCCCCAGCCGTGCGGCTCCTCTTCCCCAGCCCGCTCCCTCCAAAGGTTGAGCAGCCCCTCACCTTCCCACGGCCAACCCCCCCCTTTTGCCTTCTACCCCCTTTTTCAATTAAACTTCTGTGATGAAATGCCAGAGTCGTGGGATATATGTTTACTGAGAAATAACTGAAATTATGCATGAAAAATATATAAAATAACACTTAACTCTTCCTTTTAAAAAGACGCATTGAAAGCTGTAACAATTGATGTGCTGGCTTTCCCCTCTGGGCCCTTTTAAAGGGCTGGTGGTGGCTGGGGGTTGCGATTCCTGCTTTTCAGAAGCCATGACAGTCACGTTAAGATCTCCGAAAAGAATTGTATAAAAGGTAGAGTGCAAAAAAATGAGATAATGGTAATTCTCAAAGGAATACATGCTTTAAATTAAAAAGCCACAGTGCTGCTGATGTGAGCATTATATTAATGCTTGTATGACACAATCCTCAAAGCTCTTTCTTCTTCCTTAAGCTGTTTACTTCACCCCTGAATGTGAGGGCTATGCGGTGCCCTGGCAAGGCCAGTACAGTGCACATCGATTCCTTGCTTACTCAGAAAACAACAAAAAACACTCCAGAGTCCCTTTTGCAGGTTTAATTAGTAGCTGGGTGCTTGCAGCTAATTAAAGCTATTCTTTATCCTTATAAAAATACTCCAAACAAACAAATAATAACCCCCAAAATATATATCTTCAGCACTTCTAGTATAGTAATGTACCCTTGTATTTAAGACTTTAAAGGTATGGTCAGTATGGGGTTTATAGCTGAAGTTATAGTTCCAGATACTTAACATCCTTGGAAAAATCCAAGGTTTTGTAGTACACTTTCCATCTGTGCTTTCTATGCAGGAGAAAGAAGGTGTTGGAATTTGGAAAGTCTTTATTTGGTTGTGCCTGTGGTGGCTGAAGCCCTCGGCAGCCATATCGGTGGGCTACACACATGGCAGGTCAGCACAGGAAAGTCCAAGTGACCCCACTCCTGTGTGGTGGAGGGTTG
>NW_010168275.1:9853-13097 GCF_000695765.1 Mesitornis unicolor | reverse complement strand
TCCTGCTGAGTTCGGCACTGGTGACGTCTCATCTTTTACAATACTTTGGTAAAGCTCAAGCTGCAAATCTTCCCAGTGCCTGATTCAACTGTTAGTGTTTTACGTTTAAACATCAGAGAATTACACATTGCCCAAAGTGCCTTATTATCGTTAGAAGGAGGCTGGTCAAACACCACCCCATTTGTCAGATGCCCCTTGCAAGCGTAAAGGCTAGAAGTGATTGTCTTCATACTGAACTGCTTCACCTAGAACATGTTTCTGCATTCTTCTGAAACTAGAAATGTGATATGAAGGTAGAGTAGTGCTGGAAAGAAGCTAGAAAAAAGTATCAGAGTAGATTCCTGACGTAGTATGGCATCATAGAAGACATAAATCACCCTGAAGGGAAGAGCCTCATTACCTATGTGGGTCACGTATAATACTTGCTTTCAAAATACATCTTGGCTGTATAATAACCCATGTATATCTCTATCTTATAAATGTTAAAAATGGGCATGAAATTCTGTAATACACCTTTGTAACAATTCAGATTAATGTATCCATTTGAGCCTCATGTTCTTCTGTTCTGTTTACCTTTCCAGAACAGTTAATATTGTACCTCTTGTGCATGTGGGTGTACGTGAGTGAAAATCAGATGAATTGCATGTATATAATAATTTTATAAAATGAGCAGAGTGGGTTACTCTCATCTGAGCTACAGATTAAATAGATATTTTCCCTTGTTCTCTCCACTTCTGTGCAGAACTGGAGGAGAGCATTGTGTTTGAGAGAATGTCAAGGTTTGCCTTTGGAAGACCACAGCTGACAAGTACTGTCTCTGTTGCAGCATATTTCTACCTTTGTGCAGTAAACTGTTTCCTAGTGTTTTTTAAATGTATTTCATGTTTCCCCATCTGTGCAAGCCAAGTCTGTTGAATCTACTGCTGGGCAGATGAGCCAGAAGCAGGGCTATTGCAATTGCATCCTCCGTGGTGAAAGCTGAGAGGTGACTTCCTGCCTTCTGTACCCTTTTATAGAGCAGTCTTCTCTGATAAGTGCAGCTAACATTTACATTGGCTGGTGACAGGAGATGAGGAGGTCTGGCGGTGCTTTGAAATGCTACTTCCTGTTGAAACTCATAGTTCACATTTATAGCTGTCACCACAAAAGGCAAATGTCATTTTAACATGGTGAGCTTTCACAGTAGTGCTCAGAGGGCTGATAAATGTGCTTTACAATGCTGGATGAGGTTACGCTGACTATGCAGGAAAGATCTAGTGTAATGGACCAACACAGTATTTTTATTTCTTAAATAACTGCAGATGTGATTGTATCTACAGTGGGGATTTTATCCAACAGGGTAGCTGTGCAAATGATACAAGTACCTAATAAGTAGGGGTAAATATTAATACAAAAAATTATTTTATTTTTTCCCCTTACTACAGTGCTGCTTGAAATCAGGACTACAACACTGGCACAGATGGCAGTACACAGATGCTTTACCTCTGTGCTTGTGGAGTTGGTGTTGTGCAGGTCTGCCCACCATAACCTAGCCATGAGGTCCAAAATTTTCAGCATTTTTTTTTCTTTCCTTTGTGCATCTCTTTGACAGCACCAGCCCAGTTACAAAAATAAACTACTTCTCTGAGCCTATATTCAGTATCATGTTTGGCACACAGTAAGAGTTCATCCAGATAGGAAATCCACTTTGCAGCAACACAATCTGCTTACCAAATTAAATAAGCAAAATCAAGGGGATTTCGGTAATCTCTTGAGAGCAGCTTTATCATGTAAATCGGTTTGCCACTGATAGTCATTTGCCAGAAGAGCTTGAGGATTTTGAAGAAGGCATCTAAATAATATTTGGAAGGCGCACTGGCTGCAGAACTGTGCCTTTGCTGGTTTTCTCATGCCAAAAGACAGCTATTGCTGGGATGTCTGGATGTGCACGGAGACATGAGTGGCTGCACAGGTGCTTTTGGCTGGCTGAAGTCAACAGGGCTCAGCATGGACATGAGCTGTTATCTGTTGTTTCCTGCATCCAGTTAGTCAAGGTGTGAGAACCTAACACTTAACAGGTGGTTAGGGTGCTTTCAGAGAGAAACAATTGACTTAGCAATGGCCTGATGAGCACTCTAGCCAGTGGGAATAGAAGAAAGGCTTTTAAAAATTATTAAATTCTTATTTTGAATCATAGTATTTAAAAAGAAAAGGAGTATTAAGTATAAACACTATTTTAATTTTCTCCTGCTTCTTTAAGTATTTGTGTCTAATTCCATAAAAGGGCAGTACACATTGAAGAGTTGGAGTATCATGTGCAAATTTAGCCAAGGTGTAATGTAGAAACTGGATTTGCAGAGCCTACTCCAGAGCAGCTGACTTGGTTTTGCTCAGCAAACTTGTCTCTTTCTAGTGTACGTCCTTGCTAAGAAGGCATGTATATATGTTTTATTAAGTGTACCTGATATGCTAGCAGGATCTTGTCTGCTTTAGAATTCAAACATGTAATAGCTGTGTATATTCTTTTAATCATGGATTAGTTATTATGGAGAAAAAAAATCTTTATTTCTAGCATATCATGTAATGTGTTTTGAGAAGGGTGCCAAGCATGCTCTCATTTCTATGCAGTTTTTGTGCAAAGGTGTTCTAAATGAGAGTAATCCTCATCACAGATTATACAAGAGCAGCTCCATGTTTTCTGCCTAAGAATTTTAAGTGTTTCCCATCAGAGGTATACTTTTAAATTACTGGAAGTGTAGCATGTGGCCTTGAAAATGTGCCAAGATTCTTGCATACAAATCTTCAGCTACTACCATTCCACCCAATAAATGTCTGCAAACTTGTTTTAATGCATGAAATACTTCCCAGATTTTGATTTTCTGGGTCCCCATTCTTTATTTTCACACATTTGTCAAGGAACAATGATATATTTGATGGATGCTGGGTGTTAACATGTGTTGAAGGAGATTTTCCTCTAGCCAGAACACTTTAAATCCAGTGGTCATCATTCTGTTCCTTCTGGATTGATGTTAATTCTCTGTGGCGGTGCTGGGGCTAGAAGTGGACTCAACAACTTTCAGTTCAGACATTTTTCCATGCAGCAAGTGAAGGAAACAATCTTTCCTATTTCAAGAAGTTGTGCTGCCGTATCATTCCAGTTGGCTATGAACAATCCTAGTAATTAAACACTTCCCAACTTTAATTTTCTGTCTTATTTGGGTATTTGTTTAAAATCTTGAGAAAGAGCAGATGATTGGCAACCGCA
>NW_010168275.1:0-9822 GCF_000695765.1 Mesitornis unicolor | reverse complement strand
GGGAAAGAGGGCATGTGTAGTTCAATAGATAATGATTTTTAAGATTTTTCTTGTTTTCTTGCATTGTATAACCTGCCCATGAGAACTTTTAAGCCCATCGGGCTTAGAATGTTTTGCTGCTGGCTCATAGTTTCCTCATGTCCTCTGGCTTACTCTGTTCTGATAAAACATGACTTGTAATTTAGAAGAAAATTATGTAAATGAAAATGTTAAGTTCTTACCAGGGCATTGCAAACTTCAATTTTAAAGGTCAGTTTAAAGAAAACATAATCTTTTTGATGTCGTACTTTTGGGGAGATTTTAATTGGCAGAATGGGCAAGGGGGCACATTGATGATGATGGTATTTAGCAGATAACAGCAGTATGAGCTATGTTGAGTAAAACTGGGTAACTAATTCTTTGAATACCATTAGTTTCTACTCTGAATTTAAATCTCAGAATACGCCTGTTTATCATTGTGTGAAACACGTCGGTTTAGTACCTATTATTATAGTTATATTGCTATATATACTATTTAACACAAAATACAGTCTGGAGTGAGCTGCGGCCAGCAGAATGATACTTTCAGTCCTGTGGCAAAATGTGTTCCCTCAAAGTGATCTCAATGAACACATTTTTGCTACAAGTTTCATATCATTGCTGAAGATCCAGCTGTCTGCTATTTTTGATATCCATATAGAGGGGTAAAATGCGTTGGTGTTGCGATTGTCTCTTTCTATCGCATCTCTGCTGGTGGTACCCAAGCACTAATCCGTATTGATGTACCTTTGCTTTAAATAACAATAGGTGTCATCTTTTTACCATTAGTATTTTAAGGATCAGAATTTTCTTTGCTAGGATGTTAAGGATTTTTCAGATAGCTGGGGTTTTACTTGAAAGCTGTGTGGAATTGTGATTTTTTGATTGAATTGCCTTGAAAGATTGTTTCCAACACCACTCTTTGCTGCCTGCCATCTGCTCTAAGGGCTGTTTCTTTTTTCAGCTATGAAATGCAGCCAATTTGCCCCGTTCCTCAGGGTGTTGGGAGGAAGAGCTTCTCCCCAGCTGTTGCCGAGGGGAATTCCCTGCAAATCTTAAATGTCCCAGAAAGAGATGAAAGCAGAATGAAGCCTGACAACGGACATTGCCAGGCAGAATTGTGCTCAGTGAACTCTGTCCAGTTTGGGTCAGGGTATCTGTCAGTTCTGGGCTGAGCTATACAGCTGAAGAAGTTGGACCTGCGTGTGAGTGAAAAACAGATTTGGAGCTTTCTGTATACTCCTCCCCTTCTCCAGTTCTGGCAGAGCAAAATGTGTGACATGCAGAAACCAGGAGCTGAGTCCCAGGTTATATTTGAATGCTTGGATTCGGCTGTCTCCTTAACATTATATGTGAATTCTTTCAGGTCCATGCAAAAAATGACAGCAATATTTCTTAAATGAAGTCTTTTTCTTTTGACTCACAAGCTTGGTTTTTTGCATATGAAAACTGATGATGCCTAAGTATCCCAGACCTTCATCATTGGGCAGCTCCCTGTTGCTTGTTGATATAGGAGAAGTGAGAGATCCTTTTTTTTCCAGGTAGGATTTTTTTGTTTGTTTTGCTGCCAGTAAAAAGTATTAGATTCTTAAAATGAATCTATTATTTGCTATACTCCTTTTAGCTTGACGTGAATAATTTTGGTGTCAATGAACAGAGTTAGCTAGCAATTTTTCTTAAACCATCAGCTGTATACATTTTTCCTTAGGTCAAACTTTTTAACTTGCATTATTCTATATTCCAGTGCTCTTTTCCTCCTTGCTAACGTGTGAGTCCTGGCTTCCACTTCTGTAATACTGCTAGAGATTTCCATGTTCACAACACAACTGTAATGCTTGGTCATTATCTTTACACTTTCTATCTCCCATTATGTTTGTGTTTGCTGTGTCACAGTTGTAGGGTGTTAGAGTCAGATATTCCTCCGGCTTTTTAAAGAAGAACTACATCATCACGCAAAAACTTGGAGGTGATAGTTTTCCAAACTGTGCCGAGTCAGTGCCTGCACCACCCATCCCTCCAATCTGTTTAGTTCACCACCTTTGGATGTGAAGGTGCTGGTCTCAGTGCCAGGACACCTTTCTGTGCTGCTTCTATTATCCCACCTTCAGTCACTGCTGCCATTCTTAAAAGGTTTCTAACTGGACAACTGGCTCATTTCCTAGTGCTTCATTTAGAGATCTGTCTACCATTTCAATTGCAAGATGAAACTTAATTCAATAAACAAACTCGATATTTATCATTCTAATAATCAGGGAGTGACTTGAAAGTTCGCCACCCCCAGGGCTGCCTAGGCAGGAGAGCAAGTGTGGGTGCTGACACCATATATCTGGGACAAGTTTCCTTTGCATAATGCTATCATGGAGGACCTTCATGCTTCCAACATGTGAATACTCACAGATGGCAGTTGTAGTTCTGCTGTCAGTAGATAATGTTATTTACCTGTCTTACATTAGTGAGGATCTGTCTTTAATTTTCAGCACAGACATGTGGGAGTCAAAAAGCAAAACATTGCAGCAGTCTTGACTGACAAATAATGCTGATATATGTGAAAAAATACACAGAATGTTTTATGAGCACTAATCTCACAAATTGATATGGATATATAGAAATATTCTATCATGAAAATTAATCTTTTCTAATGAAATTTTCTGAAAACAAAACAAAAAGAATGGTGCTGCCAGGAAACAAGGAAAAGAGTATTTTGTACAAAGTAGAATACACAAATGCTTTAAATCCCATAACTTTCTACGTAACAATGTTAAAATAACTTTGCATTACACCAAAAAGAAAGTGGGAAGATCTTTAAATTAGAGAAGTTGCCTAAAGTAAGTTTAGATTAGTAGTGTAGTAAAAACAGTGTTTATTGCACTGTGTATTACATCACAAGATGAAGGAACAGGAATGCTTGTCACGTGCTGTTCGTTTTACAGTTTAGATTACTGCTCTATCCCTTTAGATTACTTCCTCTCTCTTTGTTGTTTATTTAATTTTTTAAAAGCTTTTTTATTGTGTGAGATATTCTTGATGTTGATAATCTGTTTCATTCTGGGTATATATGTTAACTGGTGTAACAGGCCTGACTGGGCTCTTTAGATGCTTACAGCAGTGCAAATGATTAATACAAATGCTGCTGGGAGATTATTACAGCAAAGGCAGCACCAGATTATGGAGAGAAGTGCAGTAATAGCATACAAGAATTCCTGAGCTTTCAGCTCAGCTCAGACCCGCTACTGGTTCTCCTTAAGTAAATTGCTTCACATCTTGCTGCTGTTATCCTCATTACTTAGAGAAAATAATACTTCCTCAGTATAGTGTAAGATGGCTGTAGATAATAGAGAACCTCTATAAGCCTTTAAATGGAAGTATTATTATTGAACAGGTTTTTGGGTTTTTTTACTGTCATGCACATCTACATTTTAAATGTCATTTGCAGAAAAAAATCCACATTACTTGAGAAATTACATTCATTGTCTTTTGCAGGAATTAGACTGGTATTGTTTTAGCATTAGACTGACATTAATAGCCTGGAGTGTGGCTTACAGATGGGAGCTATTGCAGACAGTGTGTATATATGGAGTAGTGGAAACAGAGCCGTCACGCTAGGATCACCAGTTAACCGGTGAGAACTGCAGAACAGCACATCCCAAATAGTATATCCAATATTCTTCCCACATGACAAACACTAAATCAAATAAGTTCTGGTCAGCTGTAGAGCAGCACAAATATCCTCTCCTGATTTCTTTTCACTCTGCTCTCAAAATGATTTTGTACTGCTACTAGATTGGTTATGGTGAATTTGAATAAATTCATACATTATTCTTTTGCAAAGAACTCCCACATACAGTTTCTAATTAAATGATTTTAATCATTCCATTTCAATCAACCTACATAAACATCAAGTATCAAAAAGGAATCTCTGTTCCTGTAGTCCTTCACTGCCTCCACAGAATTGTTCTCAGCAATATAAATGATGTTTGTTCTCCTGTTACTGAATCTCCAGATAACGAGCAGTTTTATTATAGTTGAAGCATTATCCCAGCACGTATTTGCAAGAAGCATATGACAATGAAAGAGTAATTTTTCATTATTTTTCTTAATAGCTTTAGACCATCTATGCATCTGATAAATATTTATACTCAGCTTTGTATAGAAATATATTCCTCTTTTATAAATTACCCTCCAATCGCAGTTGCTTTATATGACTTTATTTTCTTCTTTTTATACCTCATAAAGCTATTTTTAAGGTCATGTCAGTACTTTGCAGTAACACTTTTTCTTCTCTATATTTATTAGGAATGTGATATGAACAATGGAAGCATTATTTAGTTAAGGTAATTTTAAGTTTTACTTCAGATCTGTTATAGATTGCTACAAAGTATTTTCTTTTAATCATATCTTTGTTAGTGCTAAAATTATGATACTTTTAAAGCACTACTTAATGATCTTGTTTTCACATAGACAGTATTATAAAAAGAACTATCATGAGGTATTCAAAAGTATTCTGTTTCTGAACAGATTTGTCCCTTTTTAATTTGAATGTCCCCCTAGCATACAAGGTCCATTACAATTAATTATAGAAAATTTTTAGTGTATTTACCCTCGCATTCATAACGTAACTTCAAATTTTTTTTTAAAAAAACTCTAATCAAATAGAGATTTTAATGCTTTCTGTAAAGATAGACTCTGAGGCAGCAAGTTTGGCTGATCTGGTAGAGTAACTGCATCAATATTTTGTGTCAGTAATAGTGCCTGCATCGTTTCTGAGGGTAAGAAAATAAGAATGAATAACTTGAGTGCCAGACAAAGGGATCTTTGGGGCTCTCCTGTTTGTCCTTATTTTTTAAACTGTATCCTGCTTCATAACAAATTTTAAAGATGGGACTGGTTCTCCTGCTGTTGGCACTGTTTCCTTCTGCTGCTGTTGTCACATTTATATTGGTGATTTTTAAATGGATGATTCACATGAAATGCGATCTCCCCCTTACAATTTTGGTCTCATCGAAAAATAGAGATTCTACAGCAAAAGAGCATAATGGAAGAAAATGAGATGATACACAGAAAGGAAATATCAAGCAGCAAGAGAAACACCAGATATATTCTGTACAAAAAAATCTCACTGTGTAGCACTTAGCACTAATTATGAGGAAATAAAGACAGTGCCCTCTAAAATATTGTCAGCCAAAATCCAGCTGTTTATTGCTGCATCCTAATTCTTTTTACTTTATAGGTTTCTGCTACAATATTATTTTAATTTAATGGGCATTTAGTGAATTTATTTTCAGAATTGTGAATCTCCTTGTCACAAATCTTATTAATGCAAATTAACCATGAGGAATGTTGTCTCAGTGACCAGGAAGGGTACATGGATGTGTATTTCTTGATTGTCTCTTGTTCTATATGAAGGAGGAGTCATCAGCAATCTGGGAAATACAGAAAGCACATGTGGTATGGGACTGTTTTCTTTCTAATTAAAGAAAATTAAGATGTATGTCTTCATCACGGATATTTTCAGGCAATTTAAACTGCAAGGAGATGTACATATTTTATGTATATTTGTGATAATTTTCCATATTTGTTATTAATATGTGTTGATTTTGGGATAGTTCTCAAGTATTTGGTATTATCTATTCTTCTCAAGTGGACATTAAACATGGCCTTGCACAACTCTTGGTACACTAAAGGTAATTGGCAGTATTATTGATATTTGTAAGCATGCACTGCTTCGAAGGATTGCATTATAAGGAGTCATTTTTCACTTAATCATTCTTTTTCCTCTGCCAGTGTAGGCTATGTTAACTCCACTGATCATTAAATGAGAATGTGAACCTATATTTTATTGCCGGTGATGTCAGAGTTCATAAGAAGGAAATAATATGAACCCTTTTGTATGGACTATAGTGCAGTGAAAACTACCTGTTTTCATGGTCTTGATATTAAGAAAAATCCGTTATGCTTCATAACTTCTTATTCTATTATGTAGGACCCATGAGAGTTCGATGCAGTTGGCAAGTGTAAGAATGAATGCAGAAATGTTTCAACAGATGTCACAATTTTGTATTTTTCCTACTTTCAAACAGCATCCTTGTCTTTCCAGGAGAAAAAAATGAGTTTTGTGTGTACACTCAGTGTTCACCAACACGGTGCAAAACAGCTTTGTCCTTTTCTAGTGTGCTTCACATGAGCAGGACGGAGCTTTGTAGCAGCTGTAGTGACACACAGAAGTTAATAATAACAGCAGCCCAAAGCCTGGTTTTAAAATTCCCAACAGCTGGAACAGAGCTTGTTGCATTTGCGACTGTATTTCAAGGCCGTTTAACTACTGTAAAGAAAACTTTGTTGTTGTTTTCAAACAGAAGATAATATCTGCTAAAGACTTAATTATATAAGAAAAATCAGTAGTTATGAGTCAGGAGGAAAGTTTAGTGGTATGGCAACTGTAACTCAAGGAAGGAAATGGTAAAAGAAAGATGGTAGAAAAACTCAGTGTATGCATGAATAATATTGTGAATCTTGTATGTGTCATATAAAGTATTGAACGAATCGATAATGTCCATGTTTCCCAAAGCATATACTTTCAGTTTGCTCCAGGGGTACATTAAAACCATGGAAGTGCAGTAATAGTCGTAATTTATTTAAGTTTAAAAGAATGACTCTTAGCAGAATTATACTATATCAGAAATTGAGAGACATTGAGCTGATGTTTTATATGTTTTATATTCATGAAACTGATTTTTGTACCAGGAGAAAGACTTCACTGGTGGTTTTTTGAAGTACCTAATTATAAGCTGATGCTTTGATGCAGTTGTATTTTGCCTATAAATTGTTTAAAAAAGTTATTGTTTATGCCTAGAAGAGAGATTCCTAGGTTCTTTTTCAGAATGTGTTCATCTTTCTATTGGTGCATAGAGGTGAAAATGGTTTTGAAAGTGCAGACTTTTTAAATTTTAAGGTGTATTTTTACTTATGCTTTTACTTTCAGTTATAGGGCTGGCTGGCTTTTACCTTTACAGAATAATTGAAAAATACAAGTTCTGCATTCATCCAGAATTTTGATTGCAGTTTATAAACTTCAAAATCTGAAGTATGGATATAGATGTTGTTGAATAATTTGATGCTGAAATGGTACTGTTGCACTAAAATTATATCCCTTTCCTCTTGCTGTGTGTATGAAATTTCCTTGAAGAGCTGTGTATACTTTTGATGTCCTACTGCAGAACTGGTTTATATTCTGCACATTTTATCATCATGTGTTAATGTAGCCTTTGCCTTATTCAGTTGTCTATACTTCTGACCCTCGCAGACCAATGTTTCTGACTCTAGAGTAAATGCTTAAGATCTGAAATTAGTTGTAATGATCAATATTTCTCTCTTACCCTATTATTCTTAAAGAACTTTGAAAACCAAAAAACTAACTTCCCAAGATGATTGAAACTTGTAATTTCTTTTTGCTCAACGTGAATTTGTATAATCCTTCAGCCCATTACATGGTTGTCCTGTGGCATTAGGGTATTAGTACTAATGGAAAGACATAGTTATTACAAACAATTCCAAATTTCACAGTGTGTACCTTAATAGCACAAAGGGATTTTCTCATGATTAAAAAGAAAAATGGGTGGCAAAATATGGAAGAAATGCTTGTTACATAGGATGATCCCCTGGAGGCTTAATTACTGAAAAAACAAATAGGAGGTAAACGTTCAAGATGTTTACAGGTTAAACATTCCATAAGTATCTTTTAAATAAGAATGTCTGTAGCCTTGGAGCAGCTAATTGCTCAAGAATCGCAGCCATTTATGCTGCCTCATTTTCCCCTGGGATCGACACTCACAACAGGATAATTCTTACCCTGATATAAGTGTCACAGTAGGGACTCAGTGTAATTTGCTGATATGATATCAGAAATAGCATTAAGGTAATTACATTTTGCACTTGTAATGTTTCACAGGCAGCAATATAACAGAAAATTATTCTTTTGTTGTTGTTGTTGTTGTAGTAGCCTGGTCGTTCCCTACCAGAACCACTTTTTTCTTTTTATAATTTTTTTATTTTTCCTTTTAAGGTACAGCAGTGAAGTTACTTAAAAGTTTTGGGGCTTTTTTAGTATCTTCACATGGAAGCATATCCAATAATCAGAGTTAAAGAGCAAACTGAAGTACGTATTACAGTGTTTGACTTGTGGGATGTTCTCTAGTCTGGGCTGATTCATTGCCTGATTCAATACTGTTCCACAGCAGTTTAAATTGAACCTTCTGTTCCTCTCACTTTCTGTAGGAAAAGTAAAATGAGTAAACTCTTTTTTTTGTTGTTGGGGTGTATTTTTGTTGATAAAATTAAATCTTTGTGTTGTAAAATTAAATTCTCTGTAACACTAACTTTAACTTGTGTATTATGCAGCCTATCTAAGGAAGCTTTTTATTTGTAGCCTTAGGATTACCTGATGGTACCACTCTTTGTGGTACGTGAGTGATGAAAGTGCAATAAAAAAGTAACTACACCAAGAAAACCAGACATGTTTTTCGGAAATTGGCATCAAGCACTGGATTTAAATTGAGCTCCTCTAGTTTACACCGTGCGACAGAATGACCTGAGCGTCCCTCACTTGGGTCACTAGAGACAAAGGAAATGGATTTAATTATCATTTAGACAGCTTGACCCGAGATTTTGCAAAGGTTTGTAGTAAGTCAGTGGTTCTTTCAAATCTTTTATCAGTTTCTGGGAAATGCCCAACAAGTCCTGAGAAGCACTTTCTTATTCACATGTAATGTCTTATTTAGATGACATCTGATCACCTTATTTAGATATTTTAGATTAGATTTACCACTTTGGTCTTACAGAAAGGATGATTGTCCATCAAATCCTGGTTCAAACAAGCAAAGGTATCCCAGAGACCGCAAACACATGGCATCAGACTTTAAGTTTTTGTAAATGGAAGTGTAATATAGACTACTTGAAGAACTGATGGCAGTGTTCAAACCAGCTGGTGTAACTGGTATGGTTGTTGGCCAACAAAGCCTCCTGGAGCTGCCCCATTGAAAGCTGGCTGTGTGTTGCTCTGGAGCCAGCTGTGAGTTGGTTCTGCTTCATCCAGAGCTCTACTAAGGTCTTGCAGGAAAAAAATAACAGTATCTGTCTACCTGGAATTTATTTTGAAGGACTCACTGAACATGCTGCCCACGATTGACTGTTTCCTTTGAAAGACTAGTCACAAAAATGAGGAGAGAAGTCATGTTGGACTGAACATTTATTTCTGCAGTTATTTTAATTTTATATTAATTACCATTTAAAAAGAGATTGCTCTTTATTATAAGAGGAACTCTGAGTAACTCAGAGTTAAAACTTGGAAATGAAGGCTAATTGGTAGATGCATTTGAGGGCTCTCCTTCAATGTGATAAGTCACATATAGAAAAAAAAAAGGTGGCACATTTGACGATACATTTTATTTTGCCATTGAACTGTACTAGGAACCCTTTTTGCAGACAGACAAATGCTTGCCATTACTTTATGCTGAAAGGCAGCATTGAAAGTGACCTGGAACAGGCAGGAACTGACTTTTTTCTACTAATATGATATGAAAGTTTTATCGTATTAGGAATTTTCTGTCACGGTGGATTAGTATCAGGTCATATTAATGTTCATTTTTACTAACTTACAATGAAATGTGCTAACGTGACTACACTTCACTATCACACACACACACACAAAAAAGGAGAATGATTTGGTATTAATGTGATACCAAAGAAATATTTCAATACTTCTGTCCCATGACAAGTAGAAAGAAGTTAAAATAAAATAAAATAAAATAA
>NW_010168274.1:62302-84712 GCF_000695765.1 Mesitornis unicolor | reverse complement strand
CGTTCTGTGATTCTGTGTGATTCTGTGAACCATCAGAACAAAACCCTGTCTCAGCTACTGGAAGGTGAGCGTATTCATTATTAATTTTGTGTGAGAATTTTCCTGTTACTAACCTAACCTAACATCTCAGTTGCATACCTTGTTGATGCTCTTCAAACAGGTAACAACCAGTAAAAGGGCTCTTTTTCAGTATGTTGGTTTGTCAGTGTTTTATGAAGATCTTGAAGAAAGTAGCAATTAATTTGTGCGCATACATGTCTAGACAGGTGGCTAAATAAAATGTCCTTGAATTCATAAAACATGTCACAGATTATTATATCTATCTTCAGAGTCTTAAGAAACCAAGACAAAAAGCATTAATAAAGTTGATCAAATGATGAGAATTGTTCTGATTTTGAACATGTTTGAGCAAGACAGAACGAGACATCTGACCTGTTTTTGATCATTCACTTTCACAAAATATTTCAACCAGGCATCCGAGATGCACACACTGTTGATTTTTTTTTTGAGCAGTTACAAATCAAAACATGTGCAGAGCTGAACTGCAATCAGTTATGTGGAGATTAATAAAATGTCCTGGACTGGAATCCCTTCAACAGATCTGGTTTTAAGACTTACGTACGTATGTTTGCTTTGGGTGTATTTGAAATTGGAGTTCATTAATGAACAAAATTATCAGTAGATCTGCATGGCCTGTGCTATTTTCAGGGTCTTTTTAATCCATTAGCGACATCAGATCTGCACATCTAGTCCTGTTGATAGAATAGAATCACAGGCAAAATAAAGATATTCGTTAAAAAAAAAAAAGCCCTGAGTGTGCCTGAGTACAAGCAATGCAGATACATGATTTGCCTTTTCTTTCTTGGAGTAGTGGAGTTTCAGAGTTTTGAATGAGCAGCATGGTACATTCCAGCTAAACAAAAGGAAGTTTCTGTTTTGAGATCTCTTATTACTGGGGTACGTGGTCTAAATCCAGATTTTCAGAGGCAAGTGCTTATTTTCAGAGCCCCCTTACCTGAATGATCAGCTCCTTGATCCCGCAAAGGTGCTGGTGTCCCAGAATTGTTCCCATGCTCCACCAGGTTTCCAGAGCCTTATAACTGTATTGTTTAAACCATGTTTCCTGTCGGAAAGCCTCAGCTGGAAACTGAGGCAAGAAGGCACCACTTAAGGAGAGGAGAGATAGTGAAACAAAATTAATGGCACAGGGTGAAAAATCTTCAACATGCCTACAATTAAAGACTCATACACTTCTTCCCAGAAAGGAGAAGGGTGCTTTTAAAAATATTATTGGAACCTCTCTAAAAAAAATTAATAATCCTTTTATATGACTGACAATGAGGTACCATGCAGAGTTCTTGATTTCACCCCTTGATTTGTTCCTTTCAACACTTTATACTCAACACACAGAAAGCTGGAAAAGTGGGGTTCATAAACTTGCAAATGTCCATGGGGCAATGTATCGGCACCTTCCTAAAGATTTATTGCAATATTACAGATTTAGATTTCCCAGTGAGAGTTTTCACAGTTAAACTTCACACAGGCAGCAGAAAGAAGTACGATGAGAAGATTTCTCTCTCCAGAGCACACGATGCTTACTTTGCTTCAGATCCAGCCCAGGCCATTCACAGAGACATGGGAATAATGCAGGGAGTATCCTTGTGCTTTAATAACCTCTCTGCCATGAAAGATGCGAAATTCCTCCTTTAATGAGGAAGATTTGTTTGATTTATAGGCTCTGAAAATATCTTCTTGTTAAAGAATATGTATTTGCAGCTCCAGACAGAAATGAGCTGTTTTGAGCAAGGAGTCAGCTTGTTTCAAGAAAGAGACCTGAGTATCTCACAGTAGAGAGCCACTCCCTATATGTTGAAGGCATGTCTCTCTTAAGTGGCTGACAGATTCCTTAGGTTTTTGGGTGCTCCTAAACACAGATGTAGTATAGTGATCTCATATACAACTGGCCAGGAGATTTCATCCTTTCTTCTCAGCTATGGACTTAGTGTCTTGAGGTGGATCTTCTAACTTCTAACTGAAGGACTACTGTGCTCCAGATTCCTTGGGATGCTTATTAGGAACAAGAAGATGCTTCATGGCTTCAACAGAAGCACCTCTGCCCCTTCAGTAAAAGTGGCTCTTTGGGAGCCTGTCACTTGGGTGCTCCATGTCCCAGCAAGGCTTCTCGTTTAGGATGGGCAGTGTCCGCTGTGGAGCCCAGTTTTCTGGTGTGAGAAAGAGAGTGGCTTGCGCATCTGAAGGGGATTACCAAGTAACCCTTGGGAATGAATGAAATTAAGAGGGAGACAAGCAGCTACCAGAGCCTGAAAGTAGATCCTTAGGACTTGGATATAACTCAGCACTGATGGGTGAGAGCCTCTTGACACCGAGAAACTCCCTGCCATCAGAAAGTAACCCAAACCCATAATGAGTAGGATGATGCAAAACGCACCTCTGTGCCCATGAATCTTGGCTATCCCCCCGTGATCTGCTGCAGTAGCCCTTCACAAGTTGTTTACCCTTTCTGTGCCCCAGTTCATCCTTCTGCTAAACCAGGATAAAATTACTTGCTTACTAGTTGCCACAGGAAAGCAGTAGAAAAATACCAAGATAGACTTAACTAGGCTTGTAAATTATTTTTATATTCCCAGATGAAAGCTCTCTAGAAGTATAAAGTTTTGTTATTATTTCAGCTGCTCCCTTCCATTGCATAATTGCCAAAAAAAGGCTTTACAAAAGCCTCAGATTAACTATAATACTTTTCTTGTTAATGACTAGCAAAACATTATACTTCTCACATATGGGACACAAGCATTTCATTTCAGTTTAGCACACCACCATTTAAGAACCAAACCAAGTATCACTCCATGTCTTACTCAAACCTGACGTAATTTTCTCTCTTGGAAAATATGTTTTGGGGACAGTGTGGCAGTGCTTGTTCACAACTTATATGATTTCAAATATAATTTATAGACAGACTAACCTGAGGACAATTATTATTACCATCTTGAAGATGTGATTGTAAAGTGGGAATACCTCCTGCTTTAATAATTTAATTTGCTCTACAAAGCAAAATAGAAATAGTTTGTAGTGAAAAATGTGTCTTCCAGTCTAAGCATCCAATGTCAAAAGAAATTGTAAGATTAAAAATGAAGGCTTTCAGCTGTTGGTCAGTAAGTAGTCAATGTTTCTTCTCTTCTGGAAAGCTGACACTCCCCCTTCAGGGGAATTTGAATGGACAAATTCAGAATGTACAAGAGATTTACTGAGACTGCAGCCAGTCCTGTGATTCTCTCCATAGGAGATGGTTAACATCTTGTTCGCTACCCACAGCTGCCACGTGTGGGTTGTGCCTGAAGTGGCTATTGTTAATCTATGCTGGAACATGCCGTGGGGAAGACTGGTGAAAGGACTTAATTGTATACATATATAGTATGGGCTTGTCCCAGCACCGTAGCTCAAATGCAAGGTAAACCAAGAAGGATCAACCAATCTTTAATAGAAAGCAGGAGGAGGAAGTTCAGAACAACTTTTGCCTTTCTGCCTGGAGGACATCCATCAGCTGTGGTTAGAAACAAAAGATTTCTGCAAGAATTTACTAGTATAACCACATCAGATAGAAAATTCAGAACCATAGAAGTGCCAGGCTCGATTCTGAACTTCAATATGCCCATAACTGTGTGGATTAATGAAAATAAGTCTATAGATAGTGTAGCAAAATTTCCTATATATATTCATAACATGTAATGTCTAAGCACCTGAAAAGAACCAAAAATGGGGAGGTTGCCATGCCATTTTCTATTTTGGTCAGGAGAATGGGATTTCCAACAGAAAGACCTTCCTCTTTGAAACAGAGGAGGTGGTTAATGTGACAACCTTCCAGTAGTTTCTCCACTTGGCTGCTTGGCAACACTATCACTTTCCCACAGTTTAATAAAACTATTTAATGGCCAAATTCTAATCCCAGTTACACTCAGTCTGTGCTCTTCCCTCCCCCAGCCCATGGGGCTGGAAAGAAGATACGTAATGTACCCAGCTGGGACTGAGGACAGCTCAGCATTGGATATCAGGACCTGCACAGGGGTTAGTCAGAATCTGGACTTTAGACAGAAAAGCACACAACATCCTTCCTGCCACTGATGCCAGACCTCGAATCACGACAACACGTCTCTCCACACACAGATAGTTTGAAAGCCTTGCTGCATAGAGTTGCTCGTTACCCAGCTTTTTTTGTAACCCATCAGCAAGCAGTCTGCTCAGAAATACCACGCACATGTACTGGGTGCTAAAAGCATCCACTCTCTGAAACTTCTAAATGGATCAAAGGTTTGGAAAAGGACTTCTGAAAAGCAAAAGTCTTCTATGCAGGATAAGCAGGAAGCTTCCCAGCTTTAACTGCAGGGTTGTTCGGCTGGCTTTTTAAAAATTATATCTCATACTGCCTAAATGCAAGACATAGACCACAAGTGTCATCTAGTTAGAGCCACCTGCTTATTAAGGACACTTGCTTTGCTGCTGAGAATTTGGGGGTGAGATGCACCAGCACATCATGTTTTTCTTTCAGTTGTCAGATCCAGTTTAGCTGATCAGGTTGCTCAACGTATGGTGCAGGCAGGTAGCAGTGTGCTGGGAAAGGCACCCTGTGTTGAGAAAGAGCACTCTGACCCTGCTTTTCACTCTCCCAGTAATGGATGTTGCTGCAGAGAAGGGGAGTCGCCACAGCTCGACTGAGGTGCAGGGACTGCGGGAAGGGACAGGGCTCTCTTTGCGCAGCTCCTCCAGGGGAGTGAGGACAGTGCATGGACAAAATTCCCTACTCCTACACATGCAACCCCCAGAAAGCTTAGGGATGTAAGAGGGAGTGTTACTACCCCATGCCTCAATTTCATGAATTTATTAATTATTATTAAGGTTATTCTTAGGGCGCACTGGCCATATGTTCTGGCATTTGAAAAGGTCATAAAATGAATAAACTGTAGTATTCAATGTGAGACTTCTGTGAGGTGGTGTTTACTGCTGTACCATGGAACAATTGTGGAGATTCTGGAGGTTCAGTCCCCTGAGTCCCACCATGCAGCATGTCCTTAGAGCACATCAGAGGTGCACTGCCCTTGGCATGAACGGGTTGCCCTGGCCTGCTGACAGGTTCTCTGCATAAAAATCAGTGCTGTCAGAGCAAGAACCCCACAAACTGGCTCTGAGTCAGAGGGAAGAGTGATGCAAAGGTGGGCCATTCATGGCTCACATCCTGGTCTCAGTTCTGTTGATCCCTAAGTGTCTTTCACTGAAATCATCCGGATTACCCCACATATCCTCAGACACAAACAAAATTAGATTCTGGCCCAGGATACCTTTCCAGTTGAGTTTAATTCTTCTGTCACATTGATACATACTATATGGCCTTAATCAGTGGAAGAAGGAACAGACTCCTTCAGAAATCTGTGCAGGTCCTCAGTCATATTCTCTGTCTCCATACACAAATATGAGAATATGCTTACTCTAAAAAGATCTATGGAACTCCATAGGTGAACTAAACACCAGCAGCTTGACCTAGTATTGTATTTGTCTGGAAAGATTTAAAAAAAAATCGTTGTAACTAAATTATTTCATTATCTCCAGGAAACTCTTTAGGCTCAAACACCTGCAGCCCAGCTGACTAATGCCATGCTGTTCCCCCTGAAACTCGTGCTGGGTTGGCATTGCCCACACAGAGCTCTGCATCCATAACCTCAGCCCCTGCGCCAGCGGCAGTCACACCCACACTTTGTCCCCTGCTGCCAAGAAACACAGACACAGTCTGAAGCAAGCCCCTTCACATGCACGAGATTAATAGCCAATCTCTTCAAAACACAGGCTTTTCCATTTTGTAGGCAGCATAAAGATATTCCCAATGCCAAATTCTGCCACCCTCGCAAATCGAACAATAAATGACCTTGTGAGTAATCTGCAGATGGCAGCTGGCTTATTTGAAGAATAAGGAACAGATTTCAGGGGGAATCTCACAGGGAGAGTGGTGTTTTAGTGACTTTCAAAACACAAGCCTAGGATAGTACACAATGTGGATGATGCTATCTCAGTTTGGCTACAGTGACTGAATAAAAATAAAATTAAAGACTTCACACCAGACAAAAGCCTCTGTTGTTATCAAACAAGCAGTTTGAACTGGTGGGATACAACAGCAGATGCTCTCCCAGATCTCCAGTCTGTAGGTTTACATGCTAGGGCTTTCTTCCAAAACACATGAAGCAGTTCACCCTCACATTACATCTCTTAACTACAGCATGTACAGTTCTCACAGTGTTAGCAGTATAAGCCCTGCTTTGGAAAAAGGTGAATGGAAGGAGTAAGGGGAAAAATGACAATACAAAGCCTAGCACATTTTTTGTTCTGATATCACCATATCATGATGGTGTACCTTCACCCTGACACACTTGGGCAGGTGATGGGGTAACCCCAAGCAGCTTCTGACGCTATGGCCAACCTCCCCCTGCATTCACATTAGCACCAGAAGAGGTCACAGCTTCTGGTCTTAGAAGCATGGAAACATTTTAAGTGACAGCCATCATATTTTATTTTAAATACAAGTAGCTGTGTCAACCAGAGAACAAACAAGACTTTATTTCACCCTAAATGTTTTTGGGTTTTATATTTTTGACAGTCTGGATCAACCCAAAGGCAGTATCTGAGCTCCCTGGTTTTGAGTGACTTTACTGAGGGCAATAAGCTAGTTAATTATTTTACAGTCAAGAAGATGCATTTCAGTAATATCCCAATTTCTACATACTCAGTGTACTGAGTGTCCTGAAAAACAAAACAAAACAAACCCCACATGACTAAGATCCCGCTGTTTCAGAGTGCTTTGAGCTAACTACAGACAAACACAGCAGGCTACAGACTTCTTTGGGAGAGGTCAGAAAGTATGTTATTTTTACAAAAGGCAGCACTGAAGGAAGGAACAGCAGCAGGATGAGAGAAATGGATGGTATCCTGTTGCTAATGGCTGAGCAAAAAGGATAGACATGTTGGCATGCTGAAGATATCTGATGCATACAGTGTGCCTGCCTAGCAAAGGCCCTAAAATATAGGGAGTGGACATTTCAGATGAAGCAGAGAGAGCGGTAGGTTTCAATATAAGGCAGTGGGAAGATGGTTTTGACTGCGCTCCAAGCAGTAATTCGGTACCCTACTAATCTTAGTCATACATTATCCAGAAGAAGAATTAAGAGCTACTTACTCAGGGATAAATAAAGAGTAGTAGTCATCCAGAAGACTCTGATCCTGTTGCCTGACGGCAGGGGCTCAGCACTCAGCAGGTGTGCATCTACAGTCAATCGGTTGAATTGTTTCAGTGAGCTTCACCACAGTGACACAGGGTGTGGCTGTGCAGCTCTATGTACAGCAACTGTTAATATTTTACTCTTCCTGTGCCTTTCCCAGTAAGAGGCAGAGCCAGTCTGTTACATTTCTTCACAAGTGGCATGGATCCTACAGCTGCCTGAAAGACAAATCTGAAAAGCACAGAGACTGATGCTTGCCCCATCGTCAGGGTCAGCAGCGTCCTAACTCCAAACTTGCTCTTTGTCCCTATTCCGAGTCCTGACTTTTTCCAGCATCATCTCAGCTGTGCTGAGCAACTAAATCGCTGAGGCAAGGCACTTGACCAAACTGCAGGAATTATGAACATCAACAGTCCTCTGAGCCACTGCTGAGCTGGCTTTTAGGGCAGTTACAGACAGTTTTTCTTTAGCTGTAGATATCTGGCAGCAGTCTGGCTAGGTGTCTAGCATATAGGTGTAACTCTTGAAGAGTGAAGTCAATGAGTACTTGTGGTCCTCAGTTTATTGAGAGTCTTCTGGGAGAACATTAATAAGAAACTCTGAGGATAAAGTTTTCAATAACCTAAATTACTTTATAACTAGCATTTCTTTAAGTTTAAGTCTTTAATCACATCATCTTTTGGTGAAACAAGCTTGTGAATACCTGCTTTACATTTAACAGACAATTTTGGGGTTTGTTGGGTTGTTTTGTGTTTTTTTTTTAAATGGGATCTGCTGAGGAACATTGCAGGGATGTCAGAATCCATTCAACAAATTAGACTTTGTTCCAAAACATCATCTGCTTACCCAAGAAAAACAGCAGAGGGGAAACAGAAGCATTACAGGATTACTCAACCTAATATGAGTGTTATAATCCTGATTTCTGCAGATGGTGTTTTGGTCTGGACTGGCTCTCCCAGTTTTCTGGAATCATATCCTTAGAGACAAACTGATCTGCTTACACTCATGTGACCCAGCTGGAAGCAGATAAGAAAACTCAGCCTGAACTGAAACCAGAAACGTATGAAATATTCAAACTCTGCTAAGTGTGGCTGTGGATTGCAGAATTTTAGCATGGCTGTAGCAAATAAGCACTCTGATACATTAAGCCTAATCACATCCTAGGATCTATTAACCTGTCCATGTGCTGGACACATAGGTTTGGAAAAACCTTCACTTAGGTGGTATGACAGCAGGGTACTTTACCATCTGCAGCACCTATCCCCAGCTTCCCACAGAGCATCCAGCAGCTTCCCAGCCCCTTACCTCCATCCTGCAACAGAGCTGGCTCTAACCAACTGCTCCTGGGCCAAGACCCACAAATCACCTCTATTTCAGCATGCCAAGCCAAAGTGGCATTGGAGAGCAATGGGCACTCACCCGTGTGCGAGTCAGGAGTAGCACCCTTTTACGCAGGGTAAAGCACTTACATATCCACCACAATTCTCATCCTGGGGCAGGGAAGCTGGAGGAGATGCCACACAGGACAAGGTCCCCATCCACTGGTTTGTGCACACATAGACCTCAGCATGAAGTCAATACAGACTTCTTAAAATAAAACCTAAACTTGATGAAAAAAATGTTCTAGCATGTAATTCTTAAAAACTTTCTAGTGAACCCAGTAAAAAGCCAGATCTTCCAGCATTTAATTTCCAGGTACAGGAACTACTATGTAATTGATAATTAGCATTAAGTTACAGTACATTTAAAAGGCTCAGAGGCATGATATTGGCATACATTACAACAGAGTTTATCTAGCAAGTTCCAGCCTTGATAAGCTAATAATATACTGAAAAAGGTAGCCATGTCCTACCAACAGTATACTTCTAAGGCACTTCTCTAAAGCACAGAACCCCAATAGAAAAATACTTTAAAAGGAAACAAACTATTCCCACCATATGAAGACGTGCCATCCTAAAATTTAACTGCATTCATGTAAGTCCTTTTTAAAAGATTAGATGAAACAGGATAGCACATGCAAACTGCATCTCTCTCCAAGAGTTTATACACATAAATCTTCAGATGAAATAGCGGGAAAAGGAGATGAGCTAGAGCTCACTATTTAAACTCATTATTAGGAGTTTATATATAAAAATATGCCTATTTTATAGATAGCCTATCTTTATACATATGAACTGCTCTTTCTTCAGCTAAGCTTTCCCACATGTGAAGTATTTTGGATCAACAGCTACTGCAATAACCGTTTTCTGTGAAATACTTTGAGCAAATTCCATATTGGAGCTTTTCTCTGCAGACATTGCATTCTTAATAGTATCAAGTTTTTGTAGATATTGCATAATTAAAAAAAAAACAAAACGGTGACATCTACTCAAAATGCAGGTTATCAACAAAAATTTTAAATTTAAGCCAATTGAAACCCATGTAGCTGAACTGTAAATGAAAACAGCAAAAATATTACTATGGATGTATATTTTACATTGAGAAAACCTAAGGGGGATGGAAGAAATCCCACCTTGTACAGACTGCCTACTGCCCTGATTCTCTTTATTTTCATGGGCTGCTCATAACCCCCAGCAACAGGCTTGGCTAATGTGGATATGCATCCACAAGGCTGTCAATCCCAGGCTTATATATGTATTTATAGGTATTCTATCCTCATATGTCCCTACTACTTAACTAAGCTCTAAGGACACGATGCTCTAAGAAGCAGCCCTGTCAGGAGAACACTTAAGCACACAAAGACAGCATAATTCAGGGTGTCTTTAATAAATACGGGCCAGATCTTACAAAACCAGTTAGGATTCCTATAGTCAAAGACATGGCCAGCACATGGGATAAACCGGGCTCATCTCCACCATGTGATGGGACCCCGCACCTGGATCCCCAGTCTAGATCCAGGCTGGGGAGGTAGGCGCAAGCTCCACAAAGACTTTGGACTGGAAGAAGTAGTAACTTCTAGGTTGCTAACATCAGCTCAAGCACTGGGCTGAGTTTATCCTTTTTTGGTAGGGATTTTTTAAATATCTCTGATGAATTCACTGGTATAGTTTCCCAGTGGCCTCGTACACAGCTGTGCATCCCAGCCAAGGGGGAGCTGAATAAGGCTCTGTGGACAGGAAGAGAGCAGTAAATTCTTAAAATGGTATTTTCACCAAAAGATAGAGACACATGGAGACATTCCGCAGCATGGGTTTAAAACAACCTAGAATGAGACCCCAACTCTTCTCCTATTGAGAATTTATTCCTATCCCTCTTACATGCTGTTATTCCCACCTTTACAGCACAGACTATATTGCTACAAGTATCTTGGTTTAGAAGGTGTCCTCACAACATAATCTAGATTTTTAAGGAAAGCTCCCCTACTGACCAAGGGGCTAGCAAACTTCAGAATGTGTTGGAAACTCTTTTCTGTCTTTTCATCCTCAAAGCAACAGTTCTTACCCCATTCTTAGTCTGATGTTCCTGGTTCTAATTTTCAGCTGCAGATGATCTTGGATGACCCAAAAAGCTTGTCTGTTTTATTGGCTTCTCCCCTTCCAGTTCTAATAAAAAAAAATAGCTTCCCTCCAATCTGCAGCTCACTTAAAGGTCTTTGAAGGGATTTAAGTTGGTGTTGCACGCCACTAGCATGTAGTCACTGGTAGTGAAAATTAGCAGTAGTGACCCTGTGTTACAGTGACCATTTACTGGATGATACAGGAGACTTTCTGAAAAGTTTGCTGTTGCAAGTCCTCAGTCACACTTCCCCCTCACTCTACCAATGGCGTCTGCTAGGCACAGATATTCAGAAGCATTTTGTGATTTACATTAACATATTACTGACCACTTTCAGTGCTTCTCCAGGCTCAGATAATTCGGAATACAGCTGCCTGCAGCACTAAGGAACTTTGGGCATAAATGCCAGTGTGACCACATATTCATAGTGTGAATGTTGCCAAAATTTTCTAGTGATAAGAACTCAAAACCATTTTATTGGGAGTGAGCATTGCTTCCACTGGTGAGCCACTGACACACAGATTTTAACAGAGAGTATTTGCTGTCAAGTAACAATGCTTCAGTAGCTACGTGAATAGTTTTCTGTGTCTTAGACTATTTTATAATTGTCTGTGGCAGATCTTACAAACTCCTTCAGGCTACACTCATTGCAGTGGGAAACCTCTGCAGAAAGAGGCAGCTGGTCACCTGCTCCCAACCTTGTATCGGAGACACAATGTAGAAGTCTGTATTAATCTCCTACTGCAGAACAAACCATGAAAATCCCAGCATCTCTGCTGTAGATCCTGGTAGGTTTATTCTGTGCACAACATCCTTGAAGATTGGCTGCCTGGGCTTAACATATTTTGTGTGTTTGCTCTTCTGTTTCCTGGAGCACATTAACTTTTATCCCCCTTGGATGCTCTGGGGACAACACTTGGAACAGCTCCTAAAGTTGGTGCGTCATTGCTAGTATCATGTATTTTCTTTTCATAGGTGTGGAGACAGCCACAGGGGATCCATAAGTCTGTGTCTGACTCCAGTATTCTCTCTTTTGCATGTGTAGCTTGTGTTGCCAAAAATGATGGCAAGAGACCAATCTCACTCCAATACCAGCCATGGATAATTTCATACTGATTGCCAGCCCTGACCGACCAGAAGTATTTTCAAGTCCTCCCAGTTCCATCAGAAATGGTTTTAGAGGAGAAAAAAATCCTCAGTGACCACACAGGAAAACTGCTACTTTAAGTTGAAGCAATTAAATTGACTTGTTTGCACCTAGCTCATTTCAGGAAAGTCCAGCCCATTAAATGTGTTTTCAAGAACTAGATTTTGATAGGCATTAAATGTGAGCTCTGGATAACCAAAGGCAGAGGGGTAGCTTCCACCAGCTGTGCACATATTGGAAATCATTTACTGTCTTGAGAACGCTGAAATGAAAAGAAAGTGCCAGAAACTGCAACATTTATCTACAGGGACTTTACTGAAACTCAAAGGTAGCAACCACATGCGATGCTTTGATCTTGAACAGGAAAGTAAGATCAATCTCAGTGCACCCTGCAGTCTTACCAAAATGAACAGCTTCTTCAACAAAGAGGACAACCTTACTTACGTGGAAGGTGGCACTGCTGTACAACTGTA
The DNA here is from genome assembly GCF_000695765.1 of Mesitornis unicolor. Lineage (NCBI taxonomy): Eukaryota > Metazoa > Chordata > Aves > Mesitornithiformes > Mesitornithidae > Mesitornis > Mesitornis unicolor. The sequence continues at coordinate 72,323 of NW_010168274.1, read as the reverse complement.
TGGCTTTACCTTTCAAACTTCATCTCAAGCTACACTGAGAGCCAGCATGAATCAAAGAATACCCACCCCTTGCTTTCCCAAGAAAGAGCCTTTTATTGCCATAGCAAACACCATTGCTGTTCATTTTAAGATCATAGCAGTGCAGTCTCACAGGAATACATACAAGCTCAGCAACCTATTTATGCACTCTTCAGCAGAAAAGTTCACATGCATAAGGAGCCAAAGAAGAAAAACTTCCAGCCATGCTGGGAATGCCCAGCCACCCCTTCCAAAAAGCAGCATGAACTACACGAAACTTCTGTCTATGCAGCCAGGTTAAGACTTACCCTTTGAAATCACATTCCACAGAAGCTCTCATCAGCTTGCACTAGCAGCACTTCCCTCCCAAAGCCCACGTCCTCCACAGTCCTTTCTTCCCTGCTTTACTTACAAGTTTTTTAACTAATAAGCAGGTTATCTATCAGTTTATCACCTAGCCACCGCCCTTAACTCATCATCATATATGTGATGAAGCAACAAAGAGGGGGGGACACTAGGAATCCCTTGGAGAGGTCAGTCCTGTGGATGGGAGACTTCCTGAAACAAAAAACTTAGCATTTGGAGGGGCAGCTGGAGCCACAGCTGGAGCTATTGAATGAAAAACAACTTTCAACTCACAGTGCTTTGACAAAATCACAATCCCAGGAAGTGATTTATACATGCCCAACATTATTTTTAATAAAGACTTATACTTTTTTTTTACTTAAGATGAGCTCAGTTGTCATTATTAGATGGCTCAAAATCAACAGATATTTGTGATGACATTTGTTTAGGATTTGCAGTCCAGAAGTATCAGCGCTATTTGCTACTTCTCTTTGTACACAACCCTTGTGGCACCTCTGTTTCTGGTGAGATAAGAAATCTGTATTAATATCCAGTATGGAAAATATACTGGGACTATAGCTGAGAGATGTTTGTAAGGGATCTTTTATCTGTCTAGAAAAAAGGAAATTCATCAAGCCTAAAATACGTCAGTGCTGATTCATAGGTCATACATAGTGTGTGAGTCTGGGTGCATGTCACTGCTGCAAAAGGCTCATGATAAACCCTCAGAAAGTTTGCAAAGTGAGGTTGCCATTTCTGAGCAGGCTTAACAGGGACACAGCCATCAGAAGGGGCATGCCACTTGTTGCCATGTTGCCCAGCTCCTGGCTTTGCAGGCCAGCCTTTAGCTGCTCTGTGTGTCTTCTCTGCCTGTGCCTCCAGCACGGCTCTTGGTTGGTGACTGTGCTAGGACTGCAGGACAGCCTGCCCCTCACAAAAGCTTTGTGATGCAATGCCAGGATAAAAAATGGATTTCCAAGGAAGGTTTCTGTGTCTGTCTTGGCACCCACATTGCCCTGCTTGGGTCCAAGTTAAGGGATTGTAAAAAGCCTTTGAAGGAGACTCAGTGTGTCATCTGCATATGTTTGCAGCTGGTTTACTGTTAGAGTGTCCAGGGCAGATAAATTATTATATATATCTGACCTCTATTTGTTGATATTAGCCTTCTTTCCTGGGAACTCTCTTTGTACACTGTCCAACGCTTGTCTGGCTGCTCATAGCATCACATCTTGCATGTTCCTAAAAAGTGCCACAGTTGCAGAGGACTTCCAGAAATGCTTCTAAGAAAACACTTCCTTTAAAAAGCTGATGGGACGGCTAGTACAAATTATTTGGTAGCTGTAAATCCCATCCACCTTAGAAAGTCAGCATCAACTTCAGGTGAGCATGGTCTCCTGTATGGAGAGGAGGACAGCCAAGATGTAGACAGAGACAATTACTTTGGTACATCAGGCTCCAACGTAGCCACAAAGTGCCTGCTGCAGCCACTCAGCCGCCACAGTGTTCCTGTGGGTCGCTTTGATTCCCTGCCATATCTCACTGCTCACAGGCCCAAATCCACAAAGGCATTTCTGTTCCTAATTTTAACTGAAGTGAAGGGGAGGTAGGTGTCTAAATACTGCTAGCTTTTAGTCATTTGACAAGCCTTGCCTCCCCCAGGCAGCTTTGCTCAAGGACAGATGAAATAGCATTCAGGGTTGTAGGTAAGGTAAGATGCTGTCAGCTCACCCTTTTTAAAAGCTCCATAAAAATATTCAGAGTATTCAGCTGCCCACGCTGGTTCAAATTACAAGTTTCTCCCACGCTGTGTAGCCTTTGAATATGTTTAAATAGAGCTCTTTTTACCTGAGCATACTGTTGCTTCTCATTCTCTAGATAAAAAGCACTGCTGTCTTGGATTTGCATGCACAGTGAAAACCGTGGCAAGTAGAGGTCTGGGCAGGCTGAAGAGAGCAGGTTAAAAGGTCTCATATCTCACTCTACCCTTCCACCAACTCTCTATCAATGGCCTTCAGATATGTTCAGAGGCATTAGACATTAAGAAAACTATATTAGCTGAAATGGTTATCAGGCATTGGAATGAGGCCCAGGGAAGTGGTCGAGTCACCATCCCCTGGAGATACTTAAAAGACAGGCACATGAGGTGCTTAGAGATGTCTCTAAGCTTAGTAGTGGACAGGCTATGGTTGGGCTCAATGATCTTAAAGGTCTTTTCCAACCAAATGATTCTATGATTGTATGATTACTCCAGGTTTATGACACTGTAAAACCCAGAAGCATTAGTACACAGAGATTTTATTATTATTTTCCATATCTAATTGTCAAATAGCATCTGACATTTCTAAAATTCAAAGAGAGCTAAAGTACAATTTTAAAGTTTGTCCCTGTTTCTCTGGCAAGCTAGTGAAAGCAGATTCTTCACTTCTGCATTTTATAGTAACCCATTTCCTGCCAGTTTCATATCTGTGATCAACTATAGTAGTTTTTGTGTTGTTAAGTTCCTGGTTATACATTTAAGCAATTTATCCAGTCAAATTTAGAAAAGGAAAATAGAATAGGGCTATTTCTGCTAATCTTGGCTTTCACTAAGTCTGTACCTATGAAATCTTTACTCTAGGACAAATTTTACTTTACATCTTGAATGCCGCATTCTCTTGTAAGAGACATAACCAAAACACAGATTTATACTAAAGAAATACAAGTATTATTAATGCATTCAACAATATCTGTTTGTTGTGGAAAGCTGTGCAGTAATGATTAACACATTCACAGAAGCATCCACAGAACGCAGGCAGGGTACTCTGCTCCACCAGCGTCAAGAACTATCACACTGCTTATTAGAAGTCTAGATGAGAAAGAATCTTCTGCATAATCCTAATGCTGTGCAAATGAAGTTAGCAGTTTACATATATTTACCAAAACAGAGGCTGGTGATGACAAAACTAAAATGAACTTGGACTGTGTTTACATCTGCTTCCCAGAAAGTAAAATGTAATCAGAGGAAGAAAAACAAAAATCAGCTTTCAAGATTTTGTTTTTTGTTGTTGGAGTCTTGTCATTGGTGGCTATCTTCTTGTGACAGGATAATATGGACAATTACTGTGTTCTTATTCTGTGGTGTGATGTGACAAGACAGCTGGTGGTACCCCACGCTGGAACAACAGCTGGGAATGGTCATGCAGTGTTTCTGGACAGTACAACACAAGCCAGCAATCTGTGTCTATCAGCTATCAGTCACCTTCTTTTTAATTAGTTTCAGATGCAGTGTCTAAATATGTAGTGAAATGTCAGCAGTCCCACACTTTGAAATAAAGCTTCCTCAGACCCCAGGTAGAGCTTCTTTGGTTTTGTTGCTGCAGTCCACAGACCTTTTTAAGAGAGAAATTCCCAGTCATGCTCAAGGAGCTTTTTTCAGAGCACACATCTAACAAATCATAGAGTCATAGAATGTATTGGGTTGGAATGGACCTTTAAAGGTCATCTAGTCCAACCCCCTGCAGTAAGCAGAGGCCTCTTTAGCTAGATAACGTTGCTCAGAGCCCTATCAAGCCTGACCTTCAATGTCTCCAGGGATGGCGCCTCCACCACCTCACTGGGCAACCTGTTCCAGTGGTTCACCACCCTCATGGTGAAGAACTTCTTCCTAATGTCTAATCTAATCTACCTTGCTCTAGTTTAAAATGGTTGCCCCTTGTCCTATAGCTACATGCCCTTGTAAACAGTCCCTCTCCAGCTTTCCTGCAGGACACCTTCAGGTACTGGAACACTGCTGAAAGGTCTCTCTGGAGCCTTCTCTTCTCCAGACTCTCTCAACCTGTCTTCACAGGAGAGGTGCTCCAGCCCTCTGATCTTTTTCGTAGCCCTCCTCTGGACCCACTCCAACTGTTCCATGTCCTTCTTGTGTGGAGGGCTCCAGAGATGGACACAGTATTCAAGGTGAGGTCTCACCAGAGCAGAGGGACAGAATCACTCGATCTGCCGGCCATGCTTCTCTTGATGCAGCCCAGTATGTGGTTGGCCTTCTAGGTTGTGAGCACACATTGTTGGCTCATGTCCAGATTTTCATCCACCAGTACCTCCAAGCCGTTTTCTGCAGGGCTATTCTCTATCACATCATCCCTCAGTCCATATTGATAATGAGGATTTCCCCTACCCAGGTGCAGGAGCATGCTTTCATCCCAAATTTTTTGCAGTGCCACTTACTCAGGATAAAAAGACCTGTCAGCGCAGTGATAAGCAGGTTACAGGCAACAGTTGAAGAGTCTGAGCAGTGTTACGGAGACTGATTCCTCTGAAATAACTTGAGCAGACTCAGTCAGGTCTTTCCATCTCATCGTCTTCCACTGTAGCTGGCACATATGAGAGGTGGCAAGTCCCACCTCAGGGTGGCAGAGTCATTGCAGGTTGAGGAACTGCAATGCAGACCTCGACAAGGAGACGCCTTGAGCGTGGACCTTCCTGAGAACAGAGCAGGCATGGCTCTTGCTGCCTTCATTGCATTTCTTCAGGATCCCTTTGGTGTCTTAGCTGTGGCATTAGGAGGCTGGACAAGGGGCTAAGTCAATAGGCAACCCTCACTTTCCAAGCAGAAGACATTACAAGATGGAGAACTCTCCCTGGGATCCCTGCCTGTACATGTTTATGCAGAGAGGGCAATGGTACCCAAAAGGTTTCATCATCTAACACTGGAAGCAAGGGTGTCTGGTAAATAAGAAACATGCAGAGCTTGTGGGGAGGCCATTCAGGCAATATTTCCCTTTGATTTAAAGGCAGACATGAATATGAGAGGTCTGGTGGACCTGTGCACATCCAGGGCCCTCTCATAGTGCTGGAGCCTCTGCACGTGTGATACAAGGTTGGTCCGTAACTGCCTCCCTGCAGATCATAGATGAAGAATTGCGAGAGTGGGCTGCCACTCAAGTAAAACTGTGGGCAGCTTTAACCCAGACATCCTCAGAAGCTCTGTTCAAAGCCATGTCAGTTGAAGCAGTCCACCAAAAGCTTTAAATAATAGCCTTGAGAGAAGCACTCTGGGAGGCTTCGCATTGTCTTTTTTTCGTGCACTTCACTGGCATGCTTATTTTGTAAATATTTTTTTCAGCGATGAACAGATGGCCCCTTGCTGCTCAGCACAAATGTATTATTATTACTTCAACTAAAATCTCCTGTGAAAGAAGGCAAGCCAGTGTTTGTTTTGCTTCCAGATAAATAACCTTGAAAAACACAAAACCACAATAATACAGGCCAAAAAAAAAGGAGGAATAAGGAAGAAAGGATAAGGAAAAAAGAATAAAAGAAAAAAGAACAAATGAAACCGAGAAAAGAAAAAAAAAGGAAGGAGCAAAAAGACAGTGATCCAACAGGTTCAATGCCACTGAATGTACAACTTCAGGTATCTGCTTGAAAAATCACACAGAATCACAGAATGCTAGGAGTTGGAAGAGACCTTGAAAGATCATCCAGTCCAACCCCACTGCCAGAGCAGGATCACCTAGACTAGGTCACACAGGAACACGTCCAGGTGGGTTTTGAATGTCTCCAGAGAAGGAGACTCCACAACCTCTCTGGGCAGCCTGGTCCAGTGCTCTGTCACCCGCACAGTAAAGAAGTTCTTCCTTATGTTCACATGGAACCTCCTATGCTCCAGCTTGCGCCCATTACCCATCGTTCTATCATTTGACATCAGAGAGAAGAGCTTGGTTTCTTGCCCTTTACAAATTTATAAACATTAATGAGGTCACCCCTCAATCTCCTCTTCTTCAAGCTAAAGAGACCCAGCTCCCTCAGCCACTCCTCATAAGGGAGATGCTCCACTCCCTCAGTCATCTTTGTGGCTCTGTGCTGGACTCTTTCAAGTAATTCCCTGTCCTTCTTGAACTGAGGGGTCCAGAACTGAACACAATATTCCAGATGCAGTCTCACCAGGGCAGAGTAGAGAGGAAGGAGAACCTCTCTCGACCTACTGACCACACCCCTTCTGATACACCCCAGGATGTCATTGGCCTTCTTGGCTGCAAGGGCACAGTGCTGGCTCATGGTCATCCTGCTGTCCACCAACACCCCCAGGTCTTTTTCTGCCTGGCAGCTTTCCAGCCACTCGTCTCCAAGCCTGTAGCACTGCATGGGGTTATTGTGACTCAAGTGCAGGACCTGGCACTTGGCCTTGTTGAAGCTCATCCAGTTGGCCTCAGCCCATTGATTCAGCCTATCCAGGTCCCTCTGCAGAGCCTTCCTACCCTCAGGCAGATCAACACTTCCTCCCAACTTAGTGTCATCTGCAGACTTACTGAGGGAGCACTCAATCCCCTCATCCAGATCATTGATAAAGATGTGGATTTCATAGTCCACCTGGAACAGAAATGCAAAGGCAAACAAAGGAAGGGAGAAGAGGTTATTTACTTTGAGTTATTGCTATAGATGTGATGTCATTGTTACTTTTTAATTTTTTACACTTTATACTGAAGCCTTTGCACAATATTGGTAACAATGCAGTATTAAATATGACAAGGCGACTGCACCATTCTTTTATGTCAAAGAAACAAAATAATGGGACTTGCATTAACACTTACAGTGTCACATTTCTGCAATAACTTCTTTATACTGCTTCAAAACCAGGAAGAGTTTATTTTTTATTTTTCAGGAAAACTGCAGTGATAAGCAAGTGCCTGTACAAGAAAGGGAAAATAGAGCTGATTACATAAAGCTTTCACCCTTTTCATCACACACATATGGTCCTTCTTCCCTCAGAGTCTGGTGGGCTGCCAGGAGCCATGCAATCTCTGAGCCTGGGTGCAGGAGAATCAATGAATCATGAGGAAACAACAGAGAAAAGAAGCTACTATGATTATTGCATAAGTTAAGAAAGATAAAACCATAGTCCTTCCAAGAGGTCCTTTTCCTCCTGCATTGCCAACCACGCACTCCATCATGCAAAGGCCTGACCAGTGGAAATCTGGGCCCTCACAGCACTTGAATCTGTTTCCATTTTTACATCTCAGACGCAATCATGAAGCAAACGCAAGATCAGAGAATCATCAAGTGCATGAAGTCCAATAATGTGATCCTCTCCAGTACTGTGATGTGGCTCTTTTATAATGAGGAGATTTCATACCTTCACCCCACCCTGCAAAATATATGAATGACAGTCTGTTGTCAAGGTCCTAATTTCTAGCAACCTGTATCAAATGTAATGCAGCCATAGACTTGATGCCAAGGCCACACAGTAGGCTGTGCAGAAAATAGGTATCTGACATCTCCAAAATGCTCAACAAAGACACCATCCCATACTTCAAGTTTTTTGGCTTTGATTATACTGGTGGAACTAGGATAGTAATAATCAACTGCCAAAATTGCCCTGTGTGCTTTTCCTGTGTTGAGAAAAATGCATAATAATCCATAAGACCATGGTTTAATCAGTATAAAGCACAAACAAATGAAGCACCTTTTGCTGTTCAAGTAACATGAAAGAGAGAATCAAGGGTTTTTATTCCCTCTTTCTCATTTGCATGAGGTGAGTATTTAGTGAGTCAGCTCATAGTCTAAAGAGTCCAAAGCATCTCCTGTAAGGAACTCTGCATCTTCATCTTTAAAAGCTTTGGCAAGGCATTGAGGAATCTTCTGTTTCTGTTAAAGTCTAGGGGAAATTTGCACTTGACATCAAACTGAAGTAGAAGTTTATCCCTAGTGTATAATTGACAGAAATTTGGAGAAGACTAAGAAGTAATGGGGAAAGAGCATAAGCACTGAGAAAACAAACTAAGAGTATTATTATTTTATTTTTAGCTCTTTTTTAATTACAAATCCATTAAGCAAACAAAGTAAAATGTTGGATACTGGAGCCAAAGCAAAGTCAGCCAATAAAAGCACATGATATTTCAATCTTTCGATAGCTCAGAGGATAAATGCTGACTACCATCATGTTTACAGGTCTATTCCATATCTTAATGCAGAAAAGGCAAAGTGCACGTCTGATTCTCACTTGTCCCCTACAAGGCTAGCTGTTCAAGATGGGTAGAGAAATATCATATTCTCAGTGCCACAATGATGAAAGAACATTTTGCTTTCTCAGTGTTGGGCCTGTACAACACAGCTAATTGATGTCATGTGTTGCCTCATAGAGAGCTTGGCAGCTGCACAGCTTCATGCAGTTTGGGAAATAAGCACCAACAACAACATTTCACAGAAAGAGGAATGAAAGTAACGACAGCAAGTGTTTGGTCCTAAATCACTCAGCAAGTCTGTGTCAAGTGCACAATCAGGGACATGGTAACGAACCCCAAGGGCCTGAGACAGCCTCATGTAGCTCTTCCAGGAACCCCCTTTTCACACAAAGCAGCTGGCCGAGAGACCAAGGCAGCAGAGCTGCAAATAATAAACAAACCAGGAGGGATGCGACCAAGCTCCCAATGGCAAATACCTCAAAGATTTCAGCTCCTGTCAGCAAAACATATATCCCAACACAGGCATTATTGTCAGCAATAATGTAACATTATTGTCTCTGGCTCCCACTGGAAAGAAGAGCATATAGGAGAAATCAGTTAATGGACTGTCAAGCCTGATCCCCCTTCTCCGCATGGCCCTGTGATACCTCTCCATCCTTCTCCCACTGCTCCCTGGAAAGTCATAGCTCATATGGCAGTTAGGGTGGAGGAGAGAGGAAGAGTTCAGCCCCTGATACGTTTTTACCCATCACCCGTGAGCCAGAGGGCTGCATTTACTATTACTGGCTCTGTGCTACCAGATGTAATTTAATAGGTTATAGTTGAGAAAGCTGAAAATAAAAGTAGACAAAATTACTTAACTTTATCTAGCCTCTCTAACTTAGCATTGGTGGAGTTTTTTTATGTCCTGAAAGTGTACAACAGGAAGTTTTAACCCTCAGCTGAAAAGTAATGGCTCAGACCCAGGGTCACCAAGGTAGTTCCCTTTGCATGGGATACTTTTACTTCTGGAGGTCTTTTTTGGTTGGTAGGTTGGTTGAGTTTTGTGTTGTTCATTTTGTTTTCTTTTGGTTTACGATAGTGTTCATGGTGCCTGAGCCCTGCTAGAAGACTTATTCTGACTTCTTACCAGCCAGCGATGCTGTCAGACTGTACCATCCTTGGACAAAGTGCATAAATGATGAGTCAAACTGTTGCATTTAAATCCATTATCATTAAAATTCTGGATTGAGAGAAGCAGGAATCAGTCCTTCTATTTGTTTTTTACTTCATTTGTTGCACAAAAACCTATACACAGGGCTTACATAGGGCAAAGTAGATAAGAAAATAATTCAATTCCTTCTCCTTCCCAAAAGTGACATAATTTACCTCTCTTTCCTCCTTTACTGGAAGAACAACCAATCCTAACTGGGAAAGCAGTTCAACAAATATTGACTCCATATGGAAAGACTAACCTCCATTCTCCTACCCAAGGGCCAGGGAAAGCTTCACATCCTGGAGGCTGAGTAACTTCAGACAAAGGGAAAAAGCCGAAGGATTGGGTCCATTCCCAGCCAGGCAGAGCCACTTCTCCTGAGCCAAGACATCTCTGGTTTGGGATCATTCCTGGCCACACAGGGTAAAAGAAAATGGTCAGGCTCTCAGAAATGTTTCCTAATCCATGTTCACCTCTGGGGGGAAATCAATGCCTAACATTGTCTTGGGTGTCTTGAGTCAAA
>NW_010168274.1:53295-62271 GCF_000695765.1 Mesitornis unicolor | reverse complement strand
GAAGTTTCCGGCTGACCTTAGTGCTCTTTGGGCTGCTACTCCATGTATTGCATAGAGCAATTCAGCAATGATTACTGCTTCAGAAGTGGGATGCAGTATTTTGCATCAGCTTCTGGTTTAAGCTACACCCCACACAGAACATATTGCAGTAGTTAGCTAATATTTACTGGGGGTGGATCACGGCGGCTAATGTTCCATTGGAAAGAACATGCAAAGATGTAAGCCAGTTTTATTACACAAGCGTCCCACAGCAATGGCAAGTCCAGTAAGACATGAAAGAAAGACATCAACAATTGTAAAGGGCAACTTTGCCTCCGTCCTCTGCACCTCCTTCTCTTCTCCTTGCTAGCTGATACATGAGGCCAGGTCACCAGAAGACTGGATTTCCAGCATCCACCTACACATCATTATACCCCAACCACCCTCAAACTCATAGTATCTTGCATAGAAAAAAAAAGCGACCAGCCACCCAAACAACCAAATAATCTTGCCCTTCCAAATATAAGACGAATATGACAGTACCATTTCCAAGTGTGCATTATACAGGTGGCACCTTTCTCTTTATAAGCATTGTATTGTCCTTACCCTTCATTTTCCAGTAGTATTTAGGTCTCTTAAAAGCCCTTTTCTACCTCCATCACTATAGACTAATAACTTCTTCAAGCAAACAGGTCTGTGGTAACAATGGACCCTGCAGGTCTGCACACCTGCATAAATATTTGCACATTCAAAGCCTTCTGCTGTAAATCTCTTGCAGGTGATGTGTTAAGATTTATTTCAGCCCTGCCAATGTGTTCAGAAATTATGCCACCCGAATTAATGCTGTCACATTAAAGCAGTGGTGACATGATAGCAAATTCAGGCCTTTGACTCCTTTAAAGGATCTAAGATACTCATAGTCCATGTGCAGTGTAACTAAAATGAAGAGATAGAATCCATAGGAGCAGTTAACTAAGTTTCATAGAACTATTTGCTCCTTCAGATCCTTGAAGTCATTTCTGGAGTTGTTCAACTAAGACGAGCACAAATGTTGGTGGAAAGTGTATTATGAAGAAGACATAGATTTCAACTAGCTGTCTCCTGAAGGAACAAAAAAACCCTTAAGCTGCAATGTAAGCAAAAATGTGGAACACACCAAAAGTTTTACAGGCAGAAAAGCAGTCTGGAAGAGAAGGAGAGAGAACAAGTCTTGCCTGCTAGCGATAACAGTTTTAAAAGAGGTGCAGCGTTAGATATTCTGCGGAACCTCTTGACCCCCTTATTTTATTAGGCCTAATTGTGTTTTGAAACAGCCATTTATAGAAGAGATCCACATTGCGCATTGTCAATTACTAACATATGCCCCATGCTTGACAAACAAGGCAACTTGGGAATGACATTTTGTGAATAATCAACACCATCACCAAGAAGTGCCTGCATCTTTGCTTTGGGCTTAATAATACATTTTTCCCCAAACAAGATAGCTTTCTCACGATGGTACCAAATGGAATATATTAAGCTTTAAGGATGACTGAGAACATTGTGCACCAGAGAGGCAGGGACAGGGCTGTGAGAGCGCATCTCGGACCTTAGGACTAGCAGCTGCGTGTGTACCAGCCACAGACACTGCTCCACACAAAGGGGCCTCCAGGCATAATGATGCACTAAACTGGTGAGCTTTGGCAAAACAAGACTGAGACTTTGCAGAGAAAGATGCAGTCCTCAGAGCAAGCAGCAAGAACTGTGAACAAGGATAAGATAGGACACGGAACAGGCAGATGATTGTTGTATATGTGCATGGTATGTGTCTCGGGCAGGAAAGAAGCAAGGAAACACATTTGAAATATCTGCCTAGCATTTCTCTCAACATATACATGCTAATATAGATAGGCACCATGCTGACAGAGATGGGACAGGGGCTGTGCAGCCCTGTGGCCCCCTCGTCATCTCTGAAAGGCACAGCAGTGCAGCAGGCAGTGCCAATGCAGGATTCACTATGGCTGCTAGCTTCTGGCTGCCTATCCCCAGCAAAGCCACCCGCAAGCCCTTGGTACTTTGATGGGATGTTTCCAATAGTCAACAGGTGCAGATAGACCTCTCATCTATATAACCCTCATTGGTGCAAAGATGAATGCAAGTGTGAAATATGTAGCCCAGCCATATTCAAATTGCTGATTTTGGAGTGAGCTGGTGGAGAGTCTGGGACAGCTGCTCTGGAGCAGGAACCACTGCACGCACTTTATGTGATTCCCTTTGTCCTTATCAGCCATTTCACTGATATTTCATTCATCCAAGTCCAACAGGACAGCCAAGTATCGGCCATAGTTTGAAGCCCCACTGTGAGAAAGTACATAGCTTGGAGACAGGGTTGGCATCATGAGAGCAGCAAGCAAGTCAGTTGAGTACTGTCACTCAGGAGAAGAAGCACAGATCTCAAGTGTCTGAGAAACAGTGAAGACAGAGATGATGATGAATATTTACCTGAAGTGCTAAGGATTATGGTTGGGCTTTATCTCATTTAACTCTAATCTTCCAAAAGCTTGTTTTGTAGTTCACGTTCATTGTTCAGGTTCCCTCTATGGAAACTCCTAGAGAGCAGTTCAGCTTCAGCAACTCTGCCTGCCTGGCTCTCTCTTCAGTGACTCTAAGGAAACTCAAACAAAATGCCATTGGGTGCTGTTTCACAGCTCATGTGTGTGGAAAAAGGCAAGTCTCATCTGCCTTTCCCTTCTGCTGAATTTTTAAAATAAATCCTCTGAAGTAGGGTCCCATGAGCTCAAACAAGGTAAGCAGCAGGAGCTGATGGCCAGGAGACAGAAAGGGAGATGGCATATGATGGGGTGAAGTGGCAGGAAGGGACTCTCCTCCTCCAGTGGTGATAGGATGCCAAGCTGACTCACTGCTTCCCACGGGCTGCAGCCTGATGCCTGTCTCCAAGACAGGGAATGGTAGATGACAGAAATCCCGGCATTTGGTAGGGAAAGACAGATAATCAAAATTAAGTTGGAACACTTTCATCTTCTGTTTAGTGCTATAGTTATCACACAATGAACACTTCCTTTGAGAATATAAGCCAGTGACTATATTGACAAAATGCAAGGGTGCCAGGTCCCACAGCAGCCACCTCCATGGAGAGGAGCAGACATTCAGTGGCAACCCATCATGAGAGAAGCCTTGCCCCCAGCCATCACATGTACCACCACCCTTTTCAGCTTTTTATGAGTTGACTCATTTTCTCTCTCTCATCTTTGTTTCTGCTTTGGAGACACTTGTTTTAGGCTGAGTTATGTTTTCAAATGTACATTAGTCATCCTTTCCTTGAGATGAATGCTGACTGATGAGTCTTCACTCAGTGAGAGTGATGCCATGAAGAATGCCTGAGCGGGTCCCAGCACTGAACCAGAGGCTTATTCTGGTTGAAAAAAACCCAGTCTTGGCTCTCAAAAGATTCTTACCATATTGCACCCTGTGATGCAAGGTTGAGCTCCAGGCACACACCATCCCTCCTGCTGTGGATGGGGATCCTGGGGTGGGGTGACTTTCCCATACAAACATTGAGTCCATGAGCCTTGCTTCCACAGAGCGAGGTGAATGCCACATGTTTTGTCAATGTGGGTGCTCTTCCTCAAAGTCTGCTGAATACAAATTTCTACTGTCCTTAACTTAAAGGTCATGATACAGACATGCCATGGACTGGATGTGGTGATTGCTGAATAGCCAGGCTGGTTTTACAGCTTACCTCAGGAAGGTGCACTATTATGCTAAGCCACCACAAAGTGCAGGAAGACAGGAATTAGTGCTGTAGGTCACTCCCAAGGCATTTGTCTGTTAGTGGATTGTTGATGGTGTTTTGTTGGGTTGGTTTTTTTTGAAATGTATTGATTCTTAAGCCTTAAAAATAATCTCTCTCATTGGAAATACCTACTGGCACTTCAGTGCATGTTTATAATCCACATTTTGCTTCCCCTTACTTTCAGTCAATTTCTAAACCCCATGTATGAAGCCTGAGAAGATCTAGCAGCCTTAAAAGCTTGGGTCTGACAAGAGGTGAAAAGTCATTTAACACCATATCATAGATATCAGCCTGCAAGCTCACAGTGTTTCACGGTTTTTTTAATTCTCACGAAGTAATTTATAAAAAGAAAAGGTATATCCCCCTGAAATGTTCAGGATTCACAAATTACCTCACAATTCCCACATATTGAAATAAAAATAAGACTCTTTTAAAGCTTCGCAGATTAGGGCTCCACTTTGTACAAAATGAGGGCCTCCCACCCTGCCTAATGTGAGGACTGCCGGTCACTTAAAGGATGTTGCTCTGGTGGAAAGACAATGGACCATGACCAAGGGACCACAGATTGACAGCATTGCTGTCATTTAAGTAGCTAAAGTATGTTTAGATCGTTTCTCCCAATCATTCCTGTAAATCACTCACTTTCCTATTTCATCAAGATTCCCTATAATGCAAAACCAGAAACATCCCTGTAGACATCCAATTTATTCTGCACCATTTTCAGCTGTTTTCTCTCCATTTCCTGCTCTGTGCCTCCTCCTTTGAGCTTTTATTTCTCCTCTTTGGAAGCATGCTGTTTCCACCACTGCTTTAGGTATAGGTCTTCACATTCTAATTTATTCTCTTCATTACACCACATAAAAATTGCAGATAAACTGCAGGAAATAAAACAGAGGAGTGGAAAACCTGGTACTGCACATGGCATCAAAGTGCTTTGAGAACAAGTTCAAAGGACAACCCCTAATAATTCGCCCGTGACCATTTTTCTAAATTCTTATACACTCTAGTGTGAAATGACTGTATTTTATTGTGTTACACTTAACACTTCAACTCTGGCCTTTGTTATTAATGGGAAAGTCCTTCAACTATAGCTGCTTTTTGCTCCTTTTCTTTGATTAATTAGTTGTTTACTGCAGGCTATTAACAACCCTAGAACTAGCTTTAATCCACAGCCAGAGCCTTTAAATATAATACATCATCAACAGGTAATTATTCACTTTGAAGTCTTTCCTCCTTTTTTCTTAGCTGTGTGAGGTGGTATCTGGGGCTTTAAAGTATGGTAACAGAGTACTGCCATTAAAGCACAAAAATCAGTAATGCAAATGTCAAGATGTTAATTTGCGTACTTTAGGCACAAGGATGGCCAATCTTCCTTTTCTTCCTTCCTTCCTTTCTTCCTTTCTTTCTCTTCTGACTCCTGCTATAGCTTTGGAAAGCTTTTGATGCTTTTGCCACAGTGGTAGCTCTACAGTTTATACTTGAGAACTAGGTAACTGTACTATAAATGCCCAGCACTATAAATTCACTAGGAGCCTTGGCCCTTTTCATCAATAGGATTTTATTTCAATAGTCCCACTAGAAGTCATCTGAGATATCCAAAACTGTACATTAAACTTCTAGGCTAGTACCTCTAAACATACATTTGCGTAAGCACGAGTTTGTGGTGCTGCACTGATGCCAGAGGTCTTTGACTCAGGTTCTTTGGCTTCATTTCAGGAAGGTCCCTAAGACTACGATTAAGTGCTTCTGTACTTAAGGCTTTCCTAAGTGCTATCTGATACTGTTATATGTTTCCTGAACTAGGATCTTTGTGTGTGCGCTTGCAGAATTGCCTGCCAATCCCAGATGCACTGAGAAAGACACAAGTACTGCATATATGGCAAATCGCCTCCAGATCAGTCTGTGGTCTCTGCAGTACAGTGTGCATTCATCTGATGCACTTCTCAGTCTTGAAAAATCAAATACATAGTATCATGGTGAACAACTGAGATGAAAAATTTTTTTTTGGTGACAGTATTCCTTTTTAATCTTTTCTGCAGCATTTTATACCTTTGCTCTGTAAACATCCTTGGAAATAATTTCTGACTAACAGCTGGCCCATAAATGCAAAACAGTTGCAGTTATTGAGTGCAACATCCTCTGGCTATCCATATGCCTCTCATTATGAGCTTTTTGGGTGCTCTGACATGTGGCTTACAGCAAAGGTGGCACTGGGCACGTGGATCCAGACTGCACATTTGCATTTCTTTCAGTTCACAGGCATCAGTAATCACGCATGCAACACGTAACAGGCAGATTTCTGCTCTCTCAGCTCCCAGTGGCCAGCAGAATGAGTGGCATGACTAAGGCAGTCAGCGTGTGGATTTAGCTGCTACGATCATGACAGCACCCTTAAAAAGTACTGAAAGCAAAGAGTGTCTTCTCCATTTACAGATGAAGAAGCTCAGAGCCATGTTTCAGCCTCATTTCAATCAGGCTTCTGTTGTGAAGACAGTAAGTAAATAATGGAAGAAATGTAATGTTCCACAGGTCAGGCCACTGACACCGCCACTGGCTGGCTCATCACAGAAGGAATAAGGCAGTGGATGAATTGGGAGTGCTGGGGCACTCTGTGCAGCCCCAGCTGTGGGAAGGCAAGTGCAAGCAAGCTCCATCTTCTGCTATGTAATCTGCAGCATCACAAGAGAAAAGACATGCATGCTGAGGAGTTAAAATAATGACAATTAAGCATACAATGAACAATATCCTTGCTTTTGGGGAAGATCTAAAGGCTTCTCCAAAGGGAAAAGTAACAACTAAAAAAACTTTACCTTCACAAGCATCATAAAAAAAGGTTGTAAGCTATAAGCACTACAAAGGCACTGCCTTGGCCCCTCCATCTCTGTGATTTCTTTAGATTGAAGAAACCTGTTGGCTTGAGTTCTAAAACCCCAGACAAAAGCTTTGATTTGTTAATTAAATTTTTACTGCTATCTGCATTTGATATCTCAGTCAAATTGTATCCGCTTGCAACAACAGAAAAAGTCACATCAAAGGAGAGCTCCACCTCCATGACCTGTAATTACAGAATTTACTGCTGGCTGACACTGGCCACAAGATGCACCTGCCAGGCAGCCCCAATGTACTATCTACACCTTAAACAAAGCCATTTCATTCAAACTGGGTGAGCCAGCACATGTCAAGCAAAAGAGCTATGTTTTGTCAGGAGCCATCCTAACGCATTGCTTGTTCTTAGATAGAGAGCAGATTCTGAAAACAAGGGTTTTTTTTATTGTGTTATCACACTAAATTGGGGATAAGGGTGAGCTCCCTTAGAGAAAGGCAGAGCTAGGAGAATAAGGGAGAGAAATGGGGAATTAAAAAGAAAAGGAAGAAAAAAGGAAAGAAAATTAAAGTCCATCTTAGGTTAAGAGAAAATTTTTTTAAAAGGTGCAAAACACTGACAAAATGTTAGGAAACATAAGGTAGGAGAGAAAAAAACCAGAGGAAAACAAGCTAGAAATCACATATATATACTAGTCTATCTGTTGGAATAAAACTTTAGCAGGCAGAGTATTGTCTCCTTTAAACACCCACACAGGTAATGCAGAAATCCCCAATTTGTCTCAACACATTCTTTGGCCCTCAGTTGTTTTCCACTTTATTTGAAACAAGCAGAACTGTATCATGGCAAAGACTCACAATGTAGTCTTTATTAAACTTGGGAGCCTCCCTGGGAGCCCCAGAAGTTGTTATTAGTGTTTATGTTTGGGAAACAAAATACAAAGAAAGAAAATAAAGCAGTGCATTGAATAGACTTGCTGGATAGGAATTTTCCCTGGAGTGAATAGTGTACACAAAATATCCATATTAGAGAACAAGCATATTCAACAAAATAACAATTTTATTTAAAAAAAACAACAACAACAAAAAAACAACAACCAAATTTTGTGTTGGGAAAACCAGTATGGCAAATCCATGCCTATCCACCCAGTAGTCTTTAGTTAATACTGCTTCAGTGAGGCAGGGACTTCTAGACTGGCAGTCAAAAAATATCCAGTTTGGTTCTCTCCCATGGATTAATGCTCAAGGAAACCTTTTCTGCAAAAATAAATGAATAAGAAAAAAAAACTAGTTCCTTGTACATATCACTCATTTCTTCCTGATTTTTTATTTACATTTTACCCAAACATCTGGGGGGCTTTAAACAAAAGAAATTTTCTGATGAGAATTCTTTTTATTTTTATTAGAGAGAGAAAGAGAAACTAAAATTGCTTTCTTTGGCTTACTTCAGCATGAGCTTGGCCTCACAGTAACCAGGGAAACATTTGCTGTTGACTTCAGTAGGCCCAAGATTTTGCACTTTGCTTCCCTTTGCCCTCCTTGAACACTGACTAAAGAACACTGCTGAAAAACATGGGGTGAGGTGTACGGTGGGATAAAGGGTCTCTAGACATCAAAGGTTTTCTATGTTTTCACTGGAACATCAAAATGCTGTTGAAATATTTACTAAACCCAATTGACGTGAAGTCTCTGAAAGCTTGGATGAAAAGCACCCACTATATCAACCTGAGTTTTCAAACCTGGAGCACTGCCAGGGCATCCTGTACAACAGCCATCCCTCAAATCTGGGCATCGCTCTTTTCTCCAATAGTCTGTCCCTCTGTTGTGCTATCACATCCATCTTCAGCAGCATTTCCACTGACACAGCGTGGGTTTCCTTGCTTGGCAACAGCAGGAGTGCAGTCCCATCTGAGGACAGGGCCTGTTCAGGTCCCCACCATCAGCCTCATTCTTTTCAACACTGCCTCAGAAATGACAGCTTCCTCCAGCCAGGACTATAGCCTCTTTGGACATCATCACTGCCTAGCAAAATATGGAGTAACTTGGGAAAACTGTGAGGGATAAGAGGAGAAATAGGTACATAGAGGGGATTTGGGTCTCCCAGCATCACAAAACTGGTTGGGGCTAAGCCTTCCCTCCAGCCTGGTCCTTTGGGCTTGAGGATGAGGGAGATTTTGGCTTTGGCTGGATGATGGTCAAAACTTACTGTTTTCAGAGGAGGATGAGTATGGAACTCAAAACAAACCCCAGAGGGTGCAAGAGCAAAGTTAATATGAGACCTAAAGGCAAAGGATGACCTCAGCTCACAGCATATGGCTCTTGTGTCCCAAATTGCTCAGGTTACACCAAATTCTCAGATGGTAAGCAGCATGATACCCTGC
>NW_010168274.1:50442-53264 GCF_000695765.1 Mesitornis unicolor | reverse complement strand
TCCTGCTGTCAGCAGCCTTCTCACCATGGGTTAGGGAGCCTTGAAGCCAGGAAGATTGTCACTGCCTGGGTCCTGGGAATTTCCTCAAAGCAGAAGGATTTGCACATGGGTGAGAACTGAGCTGACATTCAAGCTGCTGATTTACCATGACAATGAAGGCTCTGGGACAGAGGGGCTGCTGCAATGGCATAGCAGGGAGCCCAAGTAGGTTTAGGGGACAGAGGCAGGTGAGATGATCCCCAGGGAGGTTGGAGATCGGGCTGGCACATGGGAGGACAGCAGTGCTCTTGGGGTGGGAATTGGCAAGTGCGAGGTTAGGGATGTGGTGAACCTGTTGAGGTATTTTGTTTTCAGATGAAGCAGGAAGCACTCATGAGGCATTTTGTAGAAATAAGTATGCATTTACCTTAGCAGGATTCAGTCTGAGGTCTTGAAATGAGAGAAAAATTACCTTGATCAGTAAGCTTAAGAGCCCTGGAAAATGGTGAGAGAGCTCACAAAACTCCTGAAAAATATTACCAAAGTACATCTGAAGTGTGTCATTTTGCAAGAGCAGTAAAATATTTTTCGTTTCCACAAAGGCCAAAGAGGCAGTAACACAAATGTTGACTTTCCAAATATCAAGAGTAACATCAAAGGACAGTCAATAACAGAGAGCATTAAAAGGCACTTTACCCAAATTGTGTGGAGGGTCCTAGATCACATTCAACTAGACAGGTAAAAGCTGGTCTTTCATTTCTAGAAGAGGCCACTGCATGGCAACCTCCACAGGTGTCTGGGACTCTTGCATGGAGCTGAAAAAAGCAGAGACCACATCTCTACTCTCTTCATAAACTATGCCCAAGTGTAGATTTACTATTGCTTTATGTACAGGTCAAGCTGGTTACAAGCAAGTTGTCAATAAGGGGCAGATCCTGAGTCCATACTGGATTACTTCCATCTGTCTGGGTTTCCATGCCAGGTTACCCAATCTCCTGGCACCTGGAGCAAGTTAACGTGTGGGTGGCATCGATGACTGAGCACCTCAGTGATGCTGAGATCATAGCTAACAGAGCAGAGCTAGGCAGAAACACCAGAAACTGGAGTAAAATACATTCAGAGAGAGAGAGAAACTCCACAGCTGCTAGGTGCACATGGAATAGCTATATCTATTTTGATTGCCCAAATCAAAGTAAGAGAAAATTGACTTGAGACTACCTTTCAGGGCTGTCAATAGTCACACAACATTTAAAAAGCCATGCCTAAAAGAAATTAAAAGCCATGAGAGCTATTACACACTTTTAAAGTTATTCCAGTTCGGTTATGAAAGTCTTTATCCACAGTCTATTTGTCTAAAACTGGAGCATTGTGATGCTTGTTTACTAAGTAGGGGGGAAATGACCCACAAATGCAAGTCTTT
This sequence comes from Mesitornis unicolor, assembly GCF_000695765.1. Lineage (NCBI taxonomy): Eukaryota > Metazoa > Chordata > Aves > Mesitornithiformes > Mesitornithidae > Mesitornis > Mesitornis unicolor. The sequence goes on along the minus strand of NW_010168274.1, from coordinate 51,865 downwards.
ACAAGCCTCCTCATTACAGTGAGATCAGAGCGTGTCATGTGTGCCTGTCATTTTCTCGAGGCTTTTTCTTCTCCTCTTCCTGCTTTTTGTCAACGCTCCTGACTTCCCGTCTGCTTTCTATTTACAGTCATTAAAGGGAGGGACAAAACCACACACCATTAGTTTGGAGTTGGACAGAAACAGAGATTAAAGTGCAAGTAAAAATTAACCTGATAAATTATTCTTTCCAACACATAAGTTTTGGAAGAGCATAAAAGATATACAGTTATGTAGGTACAATTGCATAGTTTTGAAGTAAAAAACTTTGCCATGCACCATAAGTCCAGCATAGGGGCACTATATTCCCTTGGTTCTCTCTGCAAAGAAGGTAAAAAAATTGCTATAGGGCACAGTTTTGGAATATTTTCCTCTCATCACAGAAAAAGGGGGTTTTTTTTTCAGTTGTGCCAACTCTATCTCATCACCTTTAGGACTCTTGTGCCAGTTCAAATTAGTTTCTTGGTTTGTAATTTTTCTTTCTCAGAAGTCTTTATCAATAACTCTGCTCAAAACCTCCCAATAACTTCCCCTTTGCTCTGATGGTCTCCTCCTTTCCACTAGCACATTGCTCACCACCTGGGTACTGCTCAGGTGTTGAACCATGTCACCAACGAGTGCCCAGACATTTCACTCCTCTCTACCGGAGATCTGTGCACTGTTTTATCTTCCCTGATATGCCACTACCCCAGGTGAGACTTTTCTCCTCATTTATTTCTGACACTTTTTGACTCTTCCTGAGCCTGTAGAATCGTGTCAGCTCCCCTGAATTCACAGACACTAGCTGAACACCACAATACATATCCCTGCAAAGAGGATATTCCTGAATGTTCACTCACCTTCAGCCTCCAACCCCTTCCTGGGTATTCCCTTTTATCTACCTCGTATCTCCCCTGGTCACAACAGTAGACTCCCAATTTCATCTGCTCTGGAGTACTGTGTTGAATATATAAGGCTCCAGGCAGGGATCTGGGAGAATAGATGTGAATAAACAGCTGAGATTTTCGGTCCAGCCCCAGTTCTACTATTTTAGCATTAAGAGAAAAGCAACAGTTGGTACTAAAATAGTAATTTGGCATATGTGCTTTGTTGCTTATCAGCTCATTTGTGCAACAACAAAGACATGAAAATGCTGCAGGGGTCATTTCACCAGAAGAAGGCTCAGAAAAGCTGGAAGTCTGTGATGAAAATCATTTAAATGGGATAGTCAATGGTCAGAGTGAGTGTCTGTGGCAGTAAATGGGAACATATTAAAATGGCATGGGAAGTTTAATCTGTGATTGATCTCCCAACAATTACCGTGCTTTCAAATCTCTCCATATCATTTAATGAGGTGATTTCAATGTTCTAATAAAATGTGGCGTGAGAATGTTTCCAGATGTCCAGT
>NW_010168274.1:38912-50411 GCF_000695765.1 Mesitornis unicolor | reverse complement strand
GGAAGTAAATGCTCCTCTGAAACCATAATCTTTGTATTCAACCAACCAACATCATCTCCTGATTGAATAACTCCTCTGTATCAATTACAGAGAAAAGTCACTGAAAAGTCATGAGATTTTTAAAAATCCTTTCAAATCATGTCAGTTTTATACAAAACAGAAATCCTCCCTCTCTGTTGATTTCTTGACATAAAACACAATCATTTCACAAATGCTGAAATATCTGCTTTTACAATATTTCTCTAAAATTGGTTGCATATTCCTCCATTAGAAATGGAAAATATTGCTACTTGTTCCCCATGATTGAGTTTTTTTATCTCTGATCACTGCAAAAATGAGGCCAACAGACATAAGCCCAGCTCCCAGACTACACTTTGAGAACTGAGGAAAAGGTTGTGATGAAAAGTTCAGGACAGTGGGAATCACTCTGGATCAGTCCACTTGTCACACACACCTTGCAGCCAACACCGGGAGGTCATGAGGTTTCCCAGCCTGCTGCGCAGCGCTTCTTCAGCATGAAGATTGATTTTTTTTAAAAATTATTTTCTTTTCATTTACAAAAGTGCTTCCTGCAACCGCTAGTCTGATTTCCATACTTCAAAGAGCTCATACTGAAGTGTTCACGTGACACATCACCAGACCCATGCCACTGTTGCTCATGTATAATACGTGTAGCAACCATTGCACCACACTCAAGACTGACTGTAAGCAGCCCAGGCCTCTCTCAGACTCCCTGGGTAACCTTATGGGGTGACCCACGGCAGCAGCATTTGCCCCAGGTTTGCCAGATCTGTCCTCCACAAATCATTCTTCCACCAAACACTTTGGGTCAACTGCATGTTCTTTAAAGTGTTTTGATGCCAAATATCTCAGAGGAGTTTTGGTGTGTGTACATCTCTGCCCTGTACAAAGCAATTCAACACCTTAAAAGCTAAGGGTGAAACTAACCCCCCGATTACCTCTCCCTTCACTACCTGCGATTTTGGGTAGTGACATACAACTACTACAGTGTGCAGGACTCATGTCTCTATTTTCCATCCACTTGAGACTAGATGGTTTATCTTTGTCTGTATTCACCCATTAAAACCAAATAAAAACTCAACTAATCCCTGACAGCTGAGGTCACACCATGTCTTGATTTCAGTGAGTGCAAACACAGCCCTCTTAGCAGGGAGAAAAGGGGAAAAGAGTAACACACTTAACCCCCTCTGCTCTGTAAATAGTCTTGTTAGCTCTCAGCTATCACGAAAGCATATCCCACATTTCATATGGCAAATATTAACCAGATATTGACTGCAGCTCTATTCATATGATAGTAAGTAATGCATTCTGTCCTTCGGGTTAGCTGTGTTTGGATGTGAAGGCCGATACTGACCTTTGAAAAATTACGGAAGAGGAAGGGAATACTTTCAGTGGTCAATATTTTACAACATGCAGGTAGGTGAGTGCTTAGTGCCACAGCTCAGAGCAGCAGCCCAAGGGGGCTATTTTGTTCCATGCCTTTGAACATTATATCAGTTAAACAAGCTGAAATGTGCAATTGAGTTTATTTTAGAAACAGTGAAAAATGATGCTGAAAGCAAACTTTGTGCATGAAGCATCTGTTGTATACAGGGAGGTTGAAATTATACAATATACTTACACAGATTGTTCACTTTAATATGTTGCCAAAGGGTGTGAAGGCCAAGTTGCAGATTAAATTTCCCTTTCTCTTCCCTGCGTCTGATATAGTGATATGACCCAGATGATAATACACAAAGATAAATTGACTGGATATGCCTACCCCCAGGGTTAGTTTGGCTAATTTTCTCATTACTTGTTCCAGCAATTAGTGAGTGCTCAATAAATGGGGATGTTGTGAAATGCGATCTTCTGAAATCACACCTCTTACACATCTCTTTCAATGCGTAAGAGGACTGTAGTCCTGTCTGGCCTTCACGGTTAGCAGCCACTTACGCTACGGTCTGTGCATTTTGTTGCCAGAAAGCACAGAACTGGATACTCATTGTCACTGCACATGCTTGTTGGGAGCTATGCATTCTCTAAAAAAAAGAGAGAGATGTCATCTCTTCACAGACCTTTTCTGGCATATAGCAGTCCCGCTGTCTGTTTTTTGTTAATTACCTTGGGCTAAGTAATTTATAGCGAGTATTCGTCTTTACACAGAAGGGAAGGGCAAGAATTATTTGGGGCTAAGAAAGGTTATATCAATGCATTTTGTTTCTGACCCAAGAAACAGGTGAAATGTGACACTTCCTGCAACATTACCTTCGTTTCTAGAGCCAGCCTTGGTGTCCCTGCATATTTCTCACTTGGACTTCTACACTTGCATCCACACCCAAGGATGGTGACACTGTCATATTCCTGTGAGCAGCTAAATTTATCTCTGAGCTTCCTCAATAACATTTAGCAGAAGAAACTCCATGAGCACTGAATTTTCAAGGGTATAAGCCCAGGTTGTGAGCAACCTCCCACTCCCACCAGTGTATCGTATGCCTTCCAATAGTCCTAATTCTTACCTTCCCTTTCGAATCTATCCTTTCAAATGTGTGAGGGCTATCTGATGACATACAACATTCACAGTTTTATTCCAGTAAAGAGGAATTCTAAAGAGGCTGAAATCTCTCTCAGACTGGGCCAAACCTTTGAAAAAATGGCAGTCCTGCTTACTGAAGTACTCTCTTCTTCCACTTGCCATGTGAAGATCTCAAACCTACATCTTTATCAGATCCAGTGGGTAGTGTGACAGGCCCCATTTCCCCATTCCTAGATATATCTATTCATAAGCTTGTTTAGGCACCAGCTATAACACTACTATTACTGCTGCTGAGATTTTGTCTGCTATTGTTCCCTGGTATAACAACAAGCAGGCAGATATGTTAGAGCAGCAAGAGGAAATTAAAAGAGGACAGAAATATATCAATTAAAGCAGGAATTCAAAACAACTTTGAAAAAATAACTTGTAAAAACAGCTCAGCTTAAAGAAATTGTTTATCTTCATTTGTAGTTAATTCAAAGTGACAATACAAAATCAGTTAGTTATAAAGTACATGTGGAAGACATTTGATATTCAGGAAACAAAACAAGAAATATAGATGTCAGAAGTAAGGCAAAACAAGAGACTGTAATTAATCAATCTGAAATAATTCATAAGAGCAGTATGTAGCTGATACACTGGACAGTTTTTTCAACATTTCAGTCATGAGGGAGTACACATTTCGAGCTTGCCACTGCAGAAGGAGACAATGGCTACATGGAATAACCTAGCAGAAACCTTCATGCAAGGGGAAAAGTTTTATTCATATGTAGCTGTCCAGAGTCCTCTCCTTATCATAACAAGTACAATTAAAAGTCCTTCCGGTAATGAATAAAATAGTTCCTTCATTTACAGAACAACCTACCGTAAGGGAAACTGTATTTCATAGACGTTCATCCTCAAAGATTTGCTTTATTAAAAGCTCGATGTGAAAAACTCCAAAGAATTTCCACAGAACAGTTTGGAAATCTTCAGAGATATCTTATGCTGTGCTTCAAACAATACCCTGGGGCAAAAAAATTAGAAAACATTAAGACTGATGAGATAAGAGTGATCCTGCAATTATACACCACCTCAGGAGAGGTGCACCTTTCACAGAGTACAGTTGCAAGATCTATCATCGGCATCAAAGAGAACCGCATATAATAGCAAGCCCAGAGAACTCCAAACAAAGCTGAGAGCCATACAGGAAAAGTGGTAGTGTGATAAAGCAGAGGAAATCCAGCTGTACGCTGATAAGAAAAGGGTTTTGTAAGTCAACGTGAAGAGGTCCCAGTCTGGTGACTCCGTTCTAATAATGAGCAAATTGCCTGCAACTTTCAGTCCTATGAAGGACACCTTGAAGAAAAGGCTGGAAGATTCTTGTTTGCTGCAGCCTGTGTTTGCATTGCCCACACACAGCCAGGTTGCTAAATATTCACCTCAAAGTCTCTAACCTATTTCAGAGGGTTATAAGGACTTTGATATTACTATTTGTTTCATGTCCTGGGCCGCCCCTGCTAAACTGCAAGAGCCTCTGGCATTACTGTTGATGGATAATCACAATATGCAATATGAAAAACCAAATAAACCCAATGTTTAAGGGATCCAGCATCTTCAGAGAAACATTTCTCTGTTCAGCTCGAACACTCACTGTGGGTACAAGGTATGAAGGTTTGGCAATCAACTTTACTAGTATTAAAAGAGATACATAAATTATTGCTAACTTTTTTCTTTCGAGCTATTTTATCTCTGCACATGTTCAAATTGTGATGAGTCTTAGGACTTCAAGCTAGCACAAAGTGCATTAACATTCAATGGCTAGAAGATAAATTTAAAATTTGAAGTGGAAATAAATGGAGGCAATTATGTATTGGAATAAGACATTAATGGAACTGCTACATTTGTCATACCTTTAAGTCTTCATTATTTAATATCTTCCTAAGAGAGGTGGTGTAATTTAACAAAAAATTGCTGGATCCAGTAATGGAATTATGTGACAATGTTCCTCGGTCTGTAAAAGCTTAAAAGAAAATAATTCATGGGTAAATAAAATTGTTTCCAAATTGAAATTTAAATGTTTCCAGTGAGTGAAACCTGCTGCCCACCCACGTGCCATCGAAGTACTCAAAACTGTATCAAAGTGAAGCTTAAATTGTGCATAGGCCTTCTGCTGGCCCTCTGCGGTAGGGAGAAATGCATCCTAGCCAATCAGAGAACTGAAAGGTCAGGACTTCCAGCTACTAATCACAAACATACATGTATGTAGCAAAATTTTATGTGTGCACATGGAAGTCTGCTTTATTCTGTCACTCACTGGAAGCCCAAAAGGAATACTGCTTTGACTCTGAGTCACCAGAGCAAGCAAAATCTCAACTTCATAAAATGATATCTCTTCAGTACATGGGAATGCTTTCCATATGCTGTGGGATTAAAAATACAGCATCATGTAACAGAGAGTCATCTGGATAGATACATTCTGAGGAAAGCTTTCTTTCTTTAGGGAGCTATGTAATTAAATGAAATTAGAGAGAGCGAAAAGTTTTGTGTACAGAGTTAAACATTAATGCCCTGAAATAAAAGCTTAACTTCTTTTGGCAAATGCAGATTGTTCAGATCAGCAACGGAAAAAAAAAAGTGTAGATATTTTTAAAGAATACTCATACTTTTACAGCTGAGGCCAAAAAGAAACATTATGTTCATTTCATTTAAGCATCAACCTATCGCTTAAAAAAAAAATTTTTTAAAAAATAAAAACCATAATATAATAGAATAATTTCTTTAGAGGAGCTAAAAAATTTTGGTGGATGACAATCCATGTCTTAAGATGGTATTTTTTCTTTGTTTAGATATGTAAAGCTGGTAAAACAGCTACCTACTGTTTACACTTTGGATTCCTCTACGTCATCCTTTAGCTCCTGAATGCTGTGCTGTTGTCTCATAAGTTAAAAAGCCCACTGTTATTGAATGCATTCTCCATATGCAAATACTTAGAGACTGTAACCACACAATTTCTTAAATTCTCAACTTCTTCTCATAAATAAACTATAAATCTGGATTCCTTAAATCTTTCATTTTAGAATTTAAATAGAAGACTCAAAAAACCTTTTTTTTTTATATTTACTAATATGATTTTGAAAAAAACAAAGATGAAGGTGGAAAGTGCTAGTTTGGTAGAGATACTGTAAATACTATTGAGTTCTACTCTGATGGATATTTTGCCATCCTAACAGTTCCTTTTAGCTGCTACATCATACCCAGAAATTTTTTCAGAATCACTGTTCTCTAGTATATATCTCACATAATATAAAAATGACCTAATTTCATTACTGCTAGACTTAGAACTTTTAACTTAATCACATGAAAGCACTTCCAAGGTGTCAGTCTCTGTGATATACCAGATCTGTGTTAGAAGCATTAAATACTGTTGGCCAGAGAGCAGATTCTGTAAGACATTCTTGCTCATTAAGACCTCCTTGGTCATTAAGAATTCCTTATTTTCCATTTGGTTATGTATTTATTATTTAAAAGTCAGTGTTTCTCCCATGTACTCCTTGCCTACTGCTTCATTAGCCATCAGGTTGACCGGGCAGTTGCTTACAGAGCTGTAACAGTACAAAGGGGCAGCAAACTATGGTGGTCATGGGCACAACTTGTCAAAACTTCCTCTACCTGCACTGTCAGCAAAGCCAGTGCAGTTCTAAATTCAAACCCTAAATCTTCTAGATCAACACTTAGGAAAGATAGTTCATGCTTAAGTGCCTGAATGAAAGGGACTCTAATCTATCCCTTTCAGTCGTGACCTGGAGTAATAAAAACATTTTAGGCAGAAGCATGATTGTTATGTTGATGATGTCCCTTCAACTATTTACAGAAGTAGTGCCAAGATACCACAAGAAAGGCTGAGCATAAAGTATTTCCAGCACATCAAAAAGCAGGAAGTATGGGAAATCTTCTCACTAGAAGAGCCTGATCTCATGAGATTTCCAGCTGAGTTGCTTAACTCTTGCTGTCCCAGCAGCTCAGAGAGTGAACTACATCAATTTACCTCACTTCTGCAGCCTCAGTGATCCATAGCAAGCTAACAGAGAAGTGGTGGAAATCACAGACATGTCACTGAGTCAGAGTTTGAGCTTCCTGATTGAGGGAATGATTGAAAACTGATTAAGCCTGAAGAAACCTGAAGGTATAGTTGTTTAATTCAGCTGCCAATTTGGCCTGCTCTCCCCCATACTGGGGCTTGTGGTAATTAGGTCTTTAGAGCTTAGCAAAAGTGTGCGTTTCCCTGTGCTACTGGACTGTGCGCCAGGGGAAGGGGGCAGTGCAGGCCTGGAGGACAAGCAAACAAAACTACATATAAAGCACCTGTGTTTTGTCCAGCAAGCTGCAGCATCTAAGAACCACTTTCAAGTCTGCTCCTGGAGCTTCTGGGAAAACTATCAGTGCTGTAGTGCCATCTGCACAGGCCACAGCAGCCAACACAGCTGCATGGGGCAAGCACTGCAGCAGGGTGCAAGGCAAGAGATGAAGGGCAGGATCCCTTTGCAGGATTTACAATCCTTTGCAGGATTTGTACTAAGGAGCCTTAATCTTCCTTTTAAACAAGATGTAATAATCTACAGGTAGTCTATGCAAACAGTAAATGGACTTCTGTGAGGAATGATACCTCTTACCTGCTTAGCTGACAGCTACAAGCTCCTGACAGCTCTGGAGATCCCCATGGGATCTTGACTCTTCTGACCTCCACCTACGTTGTATGTGAGGAGGGAATCCTGCAGCAGCCCTCTGGTTCCCCGCATGCTTTGCAGTATACAAAGACTGCTTCAACCAGTCCAAGAAGCCTCCAAATCCTGCAAATTCCCTCTGGAATGTGGGGTGCCAATACAAGGGAAGACAGCCTTTCTCCTGCAACATCTCATGTATCAAAACAAAGGCACTTCAGACAAAATGAAGCAATGAAACAACTTGTCTACTTCAACAGCTCAACACTCTTATCTTCAATTACAAAGTGACCAAACCCTACATGTCCTTTCTCTTGTTGCTTCAGGAGGAGCTTCCTTTGAAAGCTACCTGTAATTTCTTATCTCTAAGCTCCCATCTTGGCAAAACAAAGACTGGTCTTTTCACTGCCTTACATAGGTAAGTAATTTGTCTTGGGAAATGAGTTTCCTACACAGGAGGTCTTTAAGTTCACCTGGCCTCTTTAGACCTGGCTTAGAAGAAGAACCATTTCCACTGCTGCCACATCCCTTTTCACCTCTTCCTCACTGCAATGGACTAAGCAACAACGTGGGTAGCAGAAGCAGGGGCACAGCAGCTAGAGCTATTGAACATCTTAAATGTAAATACCTCCATCAGCAAAGAAACCAGTTACATTGTGGACCATGATTACATGGGCACAGTTCAGGAAAGTGTTTCTAGCATAAAGTACCAACTGGTGATAAACATATGGTGGAAACAGGTTAAGATTTTATTTTCTCAGTGACTTGGGCTAATGTGCACAGAGAAAGTAAAACTCTCATGCTTGCATATACCATCTCCATTTCTGAACCGCCTGTAAAGGAGATGCCTCTTATCCTCATGGCAAAGCTACTGGCTTGTTTTCATTTCTCCAACTTGTTCCTACTCCCTTTGTTTTCTCCTACTGTTGGACTGTCCTTGGTATGGTGGCCAATCTGAAGCACTCAGATAAATACTGTCAGGCTTGTATTTTTTTACTTAGCACCTGCAGACCTCATTTTTTGTTGTCCATAAATCTACTCACAAGTCCTTGAGCATCTCATGAAGCCTTAGATTTTCATAAGTCCTTGACTTACATCAGCTGCTTGCCTTTGACAAAAACTAAATGTGATAGAGGGACTTGCATCAGCATGGAAAAGAAAAATATTGTATTGATGAAGAAAAAAAGCATAAACAGAGGTTTTAGCTGGCATTTCAGAGTCTATTCAGGTTATTGCCTCAGCTGTCAAAATAATCTCTGGATAAGCTAAATTCTGACATGAAGATATTGGTTGCTTGGACATGGTAAGAAAGTAACCTTATTACCTGGGTTTGACACTTTAATAAAGCTGAATTTATTGAAATTAAGGACTACCCTGGTTTACCAGGATAGAATTTTAGAGTCAGTTTTCTGTTGAAGAAAACTGTGATTCTGTAAGGACTAAAACACTCTATTTCATGGGAACAAAGTGATAAGACTTTGTTATATTTTTCAGCAAAAGCTGGTATGTGATGCTCAAGGTCTTCAGCACTCCTGAGATAAACAGGTCCAGAGGCTGAGGGGAAGCAGAAACCCAGGGGACTTGCTAGAGATAGCCGTTCTTCTTCCTCCATGGCATCTTGAGAGGGATTTATCTACTCTCCTACCTTTCAGTCCTACTGTCCCACAATATTGGCTCTGTGTACTTTATAATACTATTGTTATTAATATTGTTTTTATTAATACTATTTTATTAATTCTAATTATTATTTTTACTATTTCATTAAATCTATTTCCATTTCAACCCACAGATAGCCATGGATCTCCTTACCTTTTTCTGGGCATGGGTCATCAGGTGATAGAGCAAGTGCATAAACCACCACAACGTCTGAGCTAGATAATCTATGAATGACTGCATGAAACAGTGTCCAAGAGGTTTACACCAAGGGGCTAGTACAAGATGCAGGCTGCAGCTGCTGGTAATCTGAGGTGGAGTAAAAGTGTGTGTTGATGGGAAAGGCCATCTCCAGATCACATCATTTTACAGGACCCATTTAAGAGCAGCAAGAGAACAAAATACACAGTCTGAAAGGAGGGAATGGACAGCAATGGAGCAGGCTATAGGAGTGCAGGGAACAGTTATCTCTCAACCTGGACGACAGCAAAGGCTTATTGCTGTGTCCTTAGACACGGCAAGCTGGGGTGAGTTTCAAAATGCATCTGCGTACTCCAGAGCAAAGGCAGGCTCTTTAAGCTTGACTCAGGCTCACTGCAGACTCTCCACTGAAAGACAGCTTACTGAATGGCTGTAATGTGACCGAGTGTCTCAGCCCCAAGGCTCAATGGGTTTAAAATAAACTGAAGCAAGCTGCTCCTAAATTGAAGTAAATGTCCATGCCACATTAAAATTTCTTTGAAGTTAAACGTGTCAGAGAAGGCCTACTTTTTCAGCAAATGAAGAAGCATATAAGAATACTGTAGTTTTTTTCATGCTTTAAGTATTTTACTCAAGACTTCAGGTTTATTATACTAATGCTGAAAGGCATGTACAAAGGCTTAGGCACTAACATTTTGGTGTATTTGATAATTGCTTTAGTTTTTGCCTTGCTGAGGATTATTTTAATTAATATGTAGACTGGCTTAATTAAAGCACATGCATGGTACAACAGACTAAGACAAGAAAAAGCTCCTTCATTGCCTGGCAGGGAATGTCACTTCTACCACAGATGCTTTAGCCAAAGAGAATGCATCAAAACTCTTATCCTGGGCCCAAACCACACATAAAGAAATAAGAGCATAGTCATTGGAAAATACATCTACAATAGTGCATTGAAAATTACATGATTTAACATTCAGAGATACATACCTGGACATAACCATTCTACTTTCAGCAAACATTTTCAAGCCATTCAGGACAAATTTTTGCAGAGAAACGGAGGGCAAAACTATTATTAGGTCTTGTTGAATACTAATGCATGTTTCCAAGAATAAAAGGGAACCAAAAAGTCTGGTGAGAAAGTATTGGTGGTGACAACATACAACACAAAAATGCCTTTGAAGTGAGCAACAGAAGGCTAAATGAATCTCTAAGCAGTTAGAGAAGACATGACACTTACCAAACGGATGTGACTAAAGCAAAAATCTTAAGAAATCATCAAATCACAGAAGTTGGAATTCTTATTTAATTCCTTCAAGAATCATCAGGATCTTTTTGAGCTTCTGAAGCAGCATAAAGGAAGAGGCAGATCAGAAAGCTTGCTGATGTCTTTATTTAAATGAGGACTGTGTCATAGTCAGAAACAAAAGCATTTTTCATCCTTTTAAAGATTAACTCAGCAGCACCAAAGCCACCTGAATAATGGCAATATCCTGTGACAACAAAACCCTTGATAGTTCATATATAGATATAAAAATAGGCTCTGTATGTGTCTATTCATTCATGCATGCATGCATGTGAGTGCGCATGTGCATGTTACAGAGGCAAGGAGGTTTACCAGGGTTTTAAAGGCATATGCAACAAAAGAAAGGAAATGGGGAAACTGTCTCATGGGAAAGAAACAGCTACACTCAGTGCACACAGTAAGAGTTATCAAATTATTTCATTACTGCTTTTGCTCACTCATACTAGAAGATTATTTTAAGTATATGGACAATATCTAAAGACACTTAGAGATTGAAGAGTCTTCCTTGCTGTTTCAGTTCTATACAGTGCTCCTTTGTAGTAAAATAATGGTGGATAAATGTGTAAATATAAGCAGCAGGTTTTCCCTTCCTATCATTATTTTCACCTACTTATTTTAAAGAAAATATTGCTATCATATTGTAGGTCTCTCCTGCTTGAGCTGCAATTCTTGTTATTTAAACATTAACAGGACAGAACCTTCTGATTCCTCATCAAGCTGTCAGAATAGTTAAGCTATGAATTTTCTGCATCTAGTAATACTATGCAATCCACAGAAATGTTCCCCTCAGTAAAAGATAAGGGGGCGGGGGGAAGTGCTTCAAATGTATGGCTGACATGTCAGCAGTATTTATGAAGGTATCAGTGAGAGCAAAGATGCAATTTGCCTTGCCAATATGTTATTTCAGAGCCGGAAAAATGCAGGAGTTGATTTAGAGCACACAAAGAGGTTTGAGAGAAGTTCCTGAGAGGAATCAGACCTCTGGATGCCAGGTTCACAGGCCAGAAAATGGGGCTGGCTCCTTGTTTACAGGGGGCACACAGCTGCAGAGAAGGGAGTAAAGCAGTTGTCTGTGCTTTTTAGACAGGCCAGGGCTACTCAGA
>NW_010168274.1:0-38875 GCF_000695765.1 Mesitornis unicolor | reverse complement strand
TGAGCTCAGAAATAGTAATGCTCTGTTTTCCCTTTTTTTATGTCCTTTCAACCATACTGCTATTTTTACGCTTCACTTGCTGGCACACAGATCAATCACTGTAGGACCTGATTTACAACCTGTATTCCAGACATTACTTCTAGCAAGGTGGGGGGGGGGGGGGTAGGGACAAGTGTGTTTAAACACCCATTGTGCAGTGTCTCGATTTGGCTCCAGGAGATATTTGAAAATACAAGACTGAGGAAATAGGCTTGTTCCTCTATCATTTATACTAATTAACTTCTGAGCAAAGAATCAGTCTGTTTCCATAGAGTGAACACAAGACTTTCAGCACTTGTCAGTGAGTTCCTTTTTAAAGGGCTGTTTTGCTTTCCCAAGACACATAGTACAACCTTGCAACTCATTATGGATAGGTTTTCTAGATTGAAAAGAAGAAGGATTATTTTATTGGAGAAAACTAAACAAATCTGACATCCCACACCATGTATTGACCCCATATGAGAAGCCTTTAGTTTAAAGCGAACAAAAGAACTTCATCTTACTTGGTACATGAGGCACAAACAATAATACTTGTTTTGATCACTGGGGTCCAATTTTAGGTGTATCCACATGAAACCCACTGCCCTTAGAGCCCATTCAAGAGAAGATACAGTAGCCAGACCGTTTTCCACAGGTACCTAAAACTCCTGGATGCGGGAGCCCGAACAGAATCACGGCAGTAAAGGCCAGATCTGCAAGGAGCCTTCAGGTATCTGCTTCCTACTCAGTGGGAGTTTATACTCACAATGTTAGAGTTAGGAAAACACCTTTTCACATGTTAGCCAAAAAGGAATTTGAATGGGGAAATTCTAAACCTGGATTGATAGTGTTTACAAGAGGGGTTTGGCTCCTTATCAGAGCTGCTAATGAAGGCTCACCCGCCCACTGAACATCATTGTCCTCATCCGCTTCCAGAGCTCACGACAAGGTCAGACCCACGTGTATCACTGCAACATACCAGGGAAGCCTGTCTCTGTACCTCAGAGAGGAGTTATGGCTCACTCCAGGCACCAAGGGCTGCTTTCCCATCCTAGGAAGCATGAGAGGCCAACCAACAAAGTCTTGTCACATACCATATTCCAAAGTGTGAGAAAGGCTACCATGCTGCAAGGCGACTAGTGGTGTGATGAAAGAACTACCCTATGTTGCACACATCTCTTCATCCATCCTCCCTCCCCACATGGCCTCACCTATCACTCTCTCAGTAAAGGGAAAGGAAAGCACTCTGTGTGTCTGTGCCAGCACCCACTGCACAGTCAAGAGGCTGCTCAGAACATAAGCAGAGCACAAAAGAAAAATGAAATTTTACTGTAGTCTGGAAAGTCTCTTGCCAGCAGCACATCTATCTGACTAAGCATCAAAAACAAATGTAATAGAAATTATTTTCAGAGAGGGATGCAACCAGTTAGTAATGCTGCACCGTCATGCAGAGTAGGCACTGGCTACCCACCCACAGGAACACCTCTGCAAGGCGTCAAGCAGCAAATACCCCTCTGCATTCCCCCCATTCCCTCTTGCAGAGACAGTCTGAGGAAAATGGTCTTACAAGATTTTCTTCCGGCTCTTCTGACACAGAAGATAATGCATGGAAGATAATGCACCAAGAGATGGATGGTTCATACACTCTCTTGACTTCATCTCTGCCCAGAAGAGTAAAGCTCTGTGCCTTTACACCCTGAGGCTGGTTATAGTCCCATGAGCTGTACATACCCATGCCAAAGTGATGAAGCTGCTCCTGGAAAGTCCCTTCAAGATAAAATAGCAGGATTTGGCTTCACTGAGATTTAGGTTGGGTCTAGTCCCTGCAGGAACAGAGAAAGCAAGGAAAGGATCTCCTCTGTCACAGAGAAGCACAAAACAGAGAAATGGGTACTCCAGAAAAGGCATAGGACCGATGGAGCTGCAACACTAATTCACCCCATATCCACACAGAAGTTGGCTATGGAGCAACCCTTCCCTGAACACTAAGGTATGTTATAGATGTGTGAGAGACTGTTGGGGTAGTGGAAGCAGAATGACTATAAAGCAGAATGACTTGACCACTTTTATTGCTGTGATTAGACTAATTCCAGTAACAAATCTGCCTTCACACACTGGTGCATTGTGCTACTGTGGTCTGTACATATCCTTGCCAAAATGCTGAGGCTACTGCTGGGAACTCTAAGAGGAATTTTGCTTCTTTTGTTCTTGTCTTGATGAGCTCCTTGGAAAATATGTGGTTGTAAGCTGTTTTCAGTACTGACCTGTATCTAGCAAATGATCTTCAGTCCTGAGCATTTGCAACTCTTAAGAAGAGGTTTAGAAATAGGTCTTGGCAGATGATAAAATTTCTGGAACAGAAATGTGGCATTAGATGTATTGGTAAAAGATTGTGATGTTCTCCCAAGATACAAGTTTCATCCAATGAGCTCAGATCTGGATATGGATTGTTTCAGATTTAACAGTGAGGTTGGTTTTTAATCTGGGAAGCAAAGAAGGAAGCAAGGAAACCAGAATAGCAAATTCTGGGTGAAAGAAAAGGTATCAATTGCTGCCAAATTTCTGTGAGTTCATGTTTCTAGATCCCCAATAAAAGTCAGGAGGAAAAACTTTATGCTTCTGGAAACAAAATCTAGGTTTATACCTGTATGATTCTCTCTGTAGTCCTTCACATTTAGTGATGTTCCTTCTGCAGCACCACCACTCCTCAGAGCCACAGGAGTCTAAGCATGGGGACCTGGCCATGACTGCCACTTTCACTACCTCTTCACACCCACCTACACCCACTGCTAGCCCAAATGGAGGGAAGCTTAGTGCAAGGGAGAAATTCAGCCCTCAGAGGGGAGAATCCACCCAAAAGCAGTCCCACGAAGGGCCCAGGCACTCTGTTGTCTAAGCAGAGATGTCCTCTCCCTGCCATGGAGACTGAGAGGCCACTGTCAGACCACAGAAAGTCTCTGGCGGCACAGTCAGAAAAGGGGAACATTTTTACTAAAGTATGATTCTGGCCACAATTATTTCACTTTTGAGTGAGGTTATTATTCTTTTTTATTATTGTTTTAGGAGGCTCTGTTTCATTAGGAGCAGAAAGTCTCTGTATACAAACACTCATATAGTAGAAAAATCAATAAACAGCATTCTCTATTATAATAATAAAAACAATGAAAAAGACTATTGAAATCTTAGGCTGTAAGAACAAGAATAAATAACACTCTAGTGAGTGAGTTCCTGTTTCCAATTAGACCTCGACAACGTGCCGTATTGGGCAATAAGGCCATTGTCTTCTCCTCAGAGGTAGGAATGCGACGCTTTTCGGGTGGTTGTAAGCAGCAGCGATAAGGTTGAAATTGAGGCATGTGTCCTCCCAGCATTGCTGTCCTGAAAGCAGAACTTTCTTCATAACATGCTTGCCCACAAACAGCCCTGCAAATTTCACAGTTATTGAGTACAAGATGAAATATGCTCTTTTTGTTTTCTTTTCTGCTCAAGATCTTTGACAACTGCCAGGAAGTTATGGGACTCTGGTCAATAAAGATTTTGGTCATCAAAGTGGCAATTAGAGCCAGTCATGAGATTTCTGACGACATGTCATTTCGTTGGAAAACACTGATTTGTCAGAGCCAGAAAGTTTCAAGTTAAAACATATCTGTTTCAATGAATCAACATCAAACCACAGGTAGTTTTCCACTGGAAAACTGGCTGGTTTCCTACCAGCTAGCCTGGTAGGCTGCTTGGGACACAGGGATTGTAGGCTCACTGCCACCAAACTGGGAGCCTAGTAGTGCTGGAAGACCCAGCTGAAGTCAGCAGTCCCAGAGTGTAAACTCCCAGCCCCAGCCTTAGCTTAACGTGCTGCTCCGTAGAGGCAGCAGTGAGGCTGGAAAGAAGCATATCCTGGGAAGCATATTTTATTTTGGAAATATCATGTGTCATTGTTTCCTATTCCTTTTTTTTTCCTTATAAACTTCTCTTTTGTGGCTAATTTCAAAATAAATGGTCTTGTTCCAAATCAGAACAAAACCAAATGTCAGAATTTCCCACGAACCAGGAATCTGATGATTTGGCCAGTCTTTCTGGTAATAATCCAGCAAATTTTCAATTAAATTGACTGTGCTGTTTGATGGCAATGAGCAGTCTGATTTTCTATACAAATTTAAGTGTTTCTCAAAGCACTTTTCAAATAGAAATAAACTGTCATTTTGCTTTCAGCTGCTAGTAGATGAAGGCACAAGCAGTAACTGGACCAAGACACTTCTCCCAGGGGAGTGCCACCACTGCTTGATGAGGTTACAACAGCATGACCTGCTGAGTCCTTAGAGAAGGAGGGCAGCCCTGCCCTCGAAACGCAGTGAAGGAGCGGAAAAGATGACATGTGACAGACTCCTGGTTTATATCTTATTAAGCAATATTATAAAATAACAAGTTCTCAGAATAAGATGGGCCAGTGCAGAGCACAGATTAATCTGATTAGAAATATGGTGATTTGCATGAAGTGTCCTTCACTTACCTCTTTATTACTTACCTTATGAAGTGACAGAGAGTTGGCTTGAGAGGGAGAATACAAATCACCAACAGTTTAACCCATGACAGGTGAGAAACCAGGATAGCAGCAGTTACTTCCCTATCAACATTTATATCATCAAAACATATTTCTAATCCCCTCATTTTTTAGCCCGTCGGCAGGGCTAAAATCTCCAATGCTTACATCCAGATGGCACAGGGCAAGGTGTTACAATGGGGATATGAGTATAGCCCAAAGCTCCAAGAGGAAGGGCCAAACTCCAGATTTAAAACCAGTTCTTCAGAGAAACTGGGATTTCCAAGGCCTCCACCACAAAGAACTCTGTCCTGCACTGCCCAGCCTTACCAGGATCCTAGTGACAGCAATAGGGGTGATGCACTGGCAACGTGCATGCAAATACTGCCAAAGCTGCTAATGGAGATTTCTCTGCAAAAGAAAGGCTTGGTCCTGGCTGGACTTGATGATTCTCAGAGAGCTCCAGGATGGCCAACAGAGGGAAGGTCAGTACCTGAAGTGAAACAGCTTTGTCTTCATGCCTGAAACTGTGAGCCTTGGACTCTCTTAGGTTCCAACCAATCTAATTTAGATTATTTTTTTAGTGTGAGAATTGTGTGGTCATTATTTACTCACACATGTGTTTAGGTAGGTGTATTCCTCTATTTAAGCACTTCCCAGGACTAGCCATCTAGAAATGATACCAATTTAAGCGGTAAGAGAAAAAGAACAAGAGACAAGTACCAGGACGGAACATCCATCAATATCTTTCCAAGAAGATAACATGCCTTTAAATGAATGTAGAGCTCAGTTAAAGGAAGAAAAGATTTAAAAAATGTTATCCATATTTTGCTTACAACTACTTTACTCCAGCAACTAATGAGGGCTACACAGGATTTCTGCTTCAGAAGCAACTGACTCCAGCTGAGCTGATGTGAACTTGCTTTGGTAGACAGCCTGCAAGTACTGGAAATTATTGGTGTGTATCCAAAACTCACTGTCATCAAACTAGAAGCATGGAGAGAGCATTACAACTGCCGTGCAACTATGCTGTAGGAATCACTAAGGCCTTCTGTATGTTTGCTTCAAAATAGTTCTGGGCTTACCATGGATACTCTAACAGAAGGGCACCTGCTACGCTGCTTTATTTCACTCCCAGAGAAGCTTCTGTGAAGCAGCAAGACTGTCCTGCAGGGCACTGTGTTCCTGGTGCTGGCCTCCTAAATTTGCCCTCTAGTACAAGGAAAGAATGGGAAAGAGTTCCTAAAGTCATAGTTTCCTGGAGGTGGTAGGTCAGAGAGGAGACCTGCTGTTCCCTCTCTGCCTTTGGGAGACACATCCGGCTACACTCCTTATCACATGCTCCCCAGGGATCAGAAAGCAAAGCACTCTCTGCTTTGCAGCTCTCGGGAAAGATCCAAATAAAAGAAAGGAGCTCACAGGAAGAGGCTGCTCACAACAGCTCTGGAAGGCAAAACCAGACCTGATCATGCTTCCTAGCCTATTGACCTCTAAACTCTGGTTTGAATCCCAATTCATGGTCAGGATCCTGTAAGTCATGGGCAGGCAATATGGAAGAAGATCGGTGTTTGTGCATCTCTGTCTTTCTCTGTCTCTGCTTTCTCACCATGTGAGGATCTTACCATTCTGAGCTCTATTTGAGTTTGAGGAGTTTATAACACATTCATTACCACCTCTCAAAGTGTAAGCAAGTAGATTTTCTGTCAGCTGATAAACACACTGTCAAAAAAGAAGTCAGGAGAAAGGCAGTTCCTAGATTAATTACATGTATAGGAAAACATTAGTCACCAATTTCCAGTTTTAAACCTGAAAATCAGAAAGGCATCTTCAGACCACTGCCAGCATGTCCCAGATCCACAGCACAAAAGCAAACACTCTTGAGGTACTTGGTAACGGCCTGGCAGTGAATTCATCTGAAAGTGGCCATTCACGACGCTGTTATACACAAGGCAATCTTCTATTAATAAGGTTAATAAGTAGAACCATGTGCTGTGCTTATGTATGACATGATAGATACATTTAATGCACTGCAGAGTCCAACAATCCATGCTTTAGAAGAGTTTAAATGAACAAAAGACTTTAGTTAAGGTAACTTTCTTGAGGCAAACAAAAAAACAAACTGAGGACAGCAGATCAAGTGAACTTCCTCAATTTTCCTGCTCAATAACCTTGGAGCCTGTAACATGTTACTGCTAATTAGGAAAGCTGCAAAGAGGAGAGATCAAAAAGACAATGGGAAAACAGAAAGAAAAAGGAGGAAAGAACTTAATAAATATCAACTCTCCTCTCAAGAGGTATAGTATCCCACTCATAGTTCTGACACAATGAACAAACAAAAAAAATACTGTTTAGTAAGTAAAAAGCCTCCACAATTCAGCCTTGCTCTTTGTATAAACCTTTCATTTACATCTTCATCTTCTGACACAAAAAGAGGCATAAATGAGTCCTAAATATACATCAGAATCTACCAAACCACAATTTAAACTGTAATTTTGTCCTCTCCACGGAATAAGTTGGATCGGAGTTTCTATACAGAGTTTCTTCCAGCAAGAGAGTTTCTATATTGTACGTGTGACTTTCTGTTGGTAAGCCAGAGTAATCCCCAAAGCAGATCATCTGCAATTTCAGATACATTCCCAGAAATCTCTTCTATATTCCTTATTTTCAATAGTTGCTTCTGTTGATGGCAGAGATCCTTTATTCCTCTCAAATGTGTGTCATGCTCTTTCATGATGCAAGGTTTCATCTTTTCAAAGGCTTGGTGATTTCACATTAAAAGGATTTCATCAGATCAATGTGAGTGCCAGCAGTGGTACGTAATGTTTCTTACAACCACAGCTGTGGATGGTTATTTCACAGGTCATTTGGCAAAAGCCACACAATTTTATGGGCTTTCAAAAACATTTTCAAGGGAAAGAAAACATGGAGGCCTCTTCTGAAGGTGTCTTTCCAATAATCTTTGACCTCCCAGTTTCTAACTCTGAGCTGACATAGACATAATGTCTTTTCATGGGTGAAATTACTACTTCTATAAATGGACAACATTCCAGTGCTACCTTGTGCAACAAGTTGATTACAGCTTATGGGATCCATAAATCAAGTGCCATGGATTAGTGTTTGATGACTGGCTGCCCTAATGTCAAGTGCAATACTTGTAATTCCTTATTAAGGAATTGTGTGTTTTTATATCATGTACCCAAACAGAGAAATGCATTAGACAAACCTCCAAGGGAAGGAAGCAAGGAGGGAAAAAACAACTTTGGAAGCAGAAAATGTAACATTGACTGCTAAGACCTAAGTAACTTTTACTCAACTTGCTGTGAGCAGGGAGCATTTCAGGACAGTTTAATTGTGCTTGGGAGAGTATTCAGTTACAGTTTTATCTCTGAACTGTGATGGTGTTGATTTGGCAAGCAGTGGGGTATTTTTATTTCAGCTGGGTGACTTTTAATGGGAATAGGAATCTATGCTATTTGTCAGATACTTGAATTAACTAGTACTTCTTATTTTAAGGTATGAGGGTTTAAACAAATTTTGGAAATTTTACAAAATCAAGGCATGGGAGACACAAAACTAACTGCAAACCTTTTTTTTAAATGTACAACTGGCAGATTTTTATTTTACTATTTTCATGGGAAATAAAAGCAAGCAGCTGAACTAAATGATTCCCTTCAACCCCTTTAATACAGCCCATCCAATTGCACAAATGACAATATTTTAGAGATAGAACTCTTTACTTTTTCATCCTTTTTCTTTTTTACAGACAGACTTTCCATCGTTGAGATCTCTGCCTGCCTACGTTAAAAAGCTTCCTGTAATTCACAGAGCTTGCTATTTTTTTCCTGTGGATGGGGTGTTTTTTAATTTCTAATCTCAAAACAGACTATGAAATTTATGTGTGTATCCTGAAATGGTTACAGAGGGCTGACATTTTGAGATCGTTTGGGAGGGGACTTTGAGAGGGACGGTCTTAACAACACTGGGTCCAGAGTGGTTCTCAGTTCAGAGTAGTCACGCCTCAGGGAAAGGTGTTTCTGGGTCATTTACTGTAAGTTTTGGCTAAAGCAATCTGAGAAGTACCAGAACTGAAGCCTATGCCCCCTCCACTTAATGAAGAGCCTTGACTTTATTGTTATCGCAAAAGCAACACCATGAGGTAAAACATTTAGACCACCACAAGCAGTGGAAAGCAGTTATTGTAAATCTTCTCTAAAAGCACCCAATCAAACACACTGTGTTTCATTTATATTTCTGGACATATATCGTTAACTTTCTGGGAAATATTCCAATGGACAAGTTTAGAGTCACCAATATCGTTTTCTGGAAAAGGATATTTTAAGGAGTAACCTTAGTTACTGATGTGAGCATTCCCACTTACAAACTCATCTGAGGGAGTTACCACCCTCCTATCAGGAAATACTATGCAACCTGTGAGTTTAAGAAAATCTGCCCAGCTTAGTTTGAAAGTCAGACACCAAATGAGGAGCTGCTCATGAATAAAACTGCATGGAGGAATCTCACTTCCTAAATCTTTCTACCGAAAAAACCCCACCACCCCCCAGAAAAACCCTCAAATACATGTGTTTACTCATATGTATGTATTACATGAAGGCAGCTTAGGCTTCTTATTAGACTCCCATCAGTACTATCCTTTTATTCCTAGCCTGCAAATTTTACCCTCATAGTTATATTTGCAGTGCTTTAAGTTCAAGCTGTTGTTTTGTCACTTCTGTATTTAGGTGTGCACATGGAAGGAATGATGCAGGTACAAAAATGTCCTAAATATCAATGAGGAAAAGGATAATTCAATTAATGAAGGTTATGCCCAGTCCTTGCATGTTGTCAAAAGCAAAGGTTTCTTCTGGTTGTTGTAGCAACAAGTTAGACCTTAATTAAACAACTATATAATTTTGGACGTGCTATTTCACTAGTCTTTCGAAACAGATTTCTCTAAATCTGAAAATTATTAATTCCAAGACAGAAAATCCACTGTAATATTCTCAATTAAAACTGTAAAATAAAAATTCTAGCATTAGAACTGCATGGGCTTAGGCTTAATTCACATGAATTGTGGAAGAAATTGGTAAGGGGAGTTCACAAGACAGACCTAGTCCTGAAATCATGGATTCAATCTTGCAAGGGCTTTCTGCATAAAGCATATAACTAAGGCACTTTGTCTTCAGCCTCCAGAGGGATCACTTGGAAGAGTCCGAAATTATGTTGACCCAGAAATGAGTTGCCAAGGTAGATTTTCGAGCACTGCTCTGGTACCTTATTAAAAATTATGTCAGTGCCCCGTAACCATTAATAGATGTTAACACTAAAGACACACTTAAGGGGCTAAAGAGGAGATGCAAGGCATTTACAGTCTAGGGGAAATGGCTGAGAGGCATACTTTCCTCCTTGGATGTGGTGTCTCACTTAGTCATGACAGGTTGGATATTTGAATCTTTATATGCTGAGTTCGCTTTGGCTCCTTGCAATGTGAGTTCACAGGAGGTGCTAAGAAGCAGAGGCTTTTTTTCAGGAAGTTCAGGGTAGGCAGAATTGTTTTTCTTCTGCATTTGAATGAAAATCTGCCAGAAATGTGTAAGAGCTGGAATATCTTCTTTATTTTCATAGTACAGTCATTATTTTCCTCACAATGTGGTTCCAAAAGCCTATACGGTCTTTCAGCCCCTCTAGTCACTGGCTAATGGCTGGCATGGTTTAGACTGATATTTGCTTATGCTCCATGCTGTTTTTCCAAACACCTCCGTCAAGAGAAGGCTGTTGCTATGATCTCACCTTGACCACATTTCAAAAATGACAGCAAAGGAACAGTAAAAGTCTTATGTGCTGTTCCCCCTTCATCCTTATTACTAGAACAGCGAGTGTCCCTGCAGTGATGAACAGAGCTGGAAGCACCTTGAAGGGATTGGCTGTGGGGCACAGCATCTCTCGGGACCTTATAAAGTGGAAAGGGCTTATCCTCTGTAGCTGTGGCCACACAGCCACTTCCTATGGGAGACAGAAGTAATTCGTGGCCTAGACTTAGATGTCAGCAGCAATATCCCATGTAAAAAAGCATTAGTTTTGCTCTCACTGGGATCTGGAGTGTGTCTACACACTGTAATTTCAGCAACTTTTACACAGGCAAATCTCAGGCAAAGCAACCTCAGCTGGGTACAGCACACCCAAATCACTGGATAGCAGCACAGATCAATAAAGACGTTCAGAGGGACAGGGTAAGGAAAACAGGTAGTAGCTGTACAAAGACACTGTAGTGTCTGTGCCCTCAACTAATCATGGTCACAATCCTTTCCAATGGTGACTCCAGCTCTGTAAAAAAACAGGACTGAGACATACT
The DNA here is from genome assembly GCF_000695765.1 of Mesitornis unicolor. Classification (NCBI taxonomy): domain Eukaryota; kingdom Metazoa; phylum Chordata; class Aves; order Mesitornithiformes; family Mesitornithidae; genus Mesitornis; species Mesitornis unicolor. The sequence continues at coordinate 27,971 of NW_010168274.1, read as the reverse complement.
TGCCTTAATATTCTCATGACAAATTAAGAGGTGCTTATCTGTGTCACTAAAGCAAAAATAAAGTGAATATGGGTGTTGCAGTTCAGGCACCATTGGCAAGTCCAGTTTCCCTGTTTGGGACCTGCACTGGAGGAAAAGAAAGACTGAAAGAGCTGGAGGACTTAACTGCACAGAAAAGCATGTCCCAGATGGATATGTAGTCCTTAATGTCTTGGGGTTTCAGTTCTGACGAGAAATTCTTACTTTGAAAGAAATTTTAGTCTGTACAAAAATCAGTTATTATGTTTCCTTACAGCACAACCACTTCCAGCAAAAATCCTATTTATACTTGGGATAATAATTTTGATATAGGGAATCCTTTTATTTGTGTATGTTGACACCTTAGAAGACTGTGGCCACTGTGGGAAAGAACCATCAGCATCCATGCTCTGACCAAGGCTCTCACATGTTGGCTCAAGAGTAACTGTTCCCCTGTGCAGCACATCCTCCCAGGGTTTTTTTATTCCTAAATGGACCAACAGGCTGAGCAACACAGTAATGGGCAATATCACAAACTTCAGAACAAAAAAAGCCCATTTCCCCTCTGGTCTGGGGTGTCCAAGTGACCTTTCTGACATTTAAAAAGGTGCAAGAAAAGGTCAAAGTTTTTGCTTTGAGTTGTTCTTTCAGGGTCTCTCCTGAGATGTTCCCCTGAACTGATATACCTTGAAAGGGGGAATAAGATTGTGCTGCTGCTTCTTGTCTCAGTGAGGATCATAGCAGGATCTCCTTATCCAGAAACCCATATGTACAGAATTGAAAGTCAATCAATTTGACCTGTTTTGTAAATATTTTGAAATTGGCCAACGGACCCAAAATTCCCAGGGATGTACATATAAATATATATAGAGAGAGAGAGATAGGAGAGTGCCTTACACACAGGCACACATACACACTCCAAGTATGTCTTACTTCCTTGCAATGCAAGGGTGAAATTTTATTTGTTATTATAAATAAAGCCTAATGGTTGATTTTTAAATTCTGGCCTTTTCTCATGTACATTTTTTTCTCTCTGCATATATAGCTAGAACTAGCAATTGCATACACAAGTAACGGAATTTCCATAAACAAAAAAACCCATTTGTTTGAATGGCATTTTTCTCTTTGAAAGGTTTAGCCCCTACAGGCAGGTGCAATAGGACTATTGTCTACAGAAATAGTACTGGAATGGGGCCTGTCTCACCAGGAGAAGGCATGCGGTAGTTAGCAAACATATTCAGTCCCAGCTGGAAAATCACATTTTCTTTCATGAAGAAAAATTTCACCATGTTATAAATAATATCTAGATTTAAACCTGGTGCTTGAAAAAGCAGCAGAAGTCCTATGCAACTTTTGGGTCATTTGGCTGGAAGTTTCAAAATCCTTCCCGTAATAATACAGCTTCATTATTCATACCCAATCCATGGATGATGCTACTTAAATAAAGCCATCTTCTAATGAACATACCAGTATACTAAAATTCAAGAGGGTGATCATCAGTTTGTCACTAACCACAAGTCAGCTTTCTGATTTTACATGGACATATTGAGCAGCAGGGCTCAAACTTTATACCACGTATGCATATTGCAATGTTTGCCTATGAGCATCTTAAGAGTTGTCTCAAGTGATTCAGATTAATTTCTTGCATATTTTCTAAAAAACATAATGTTTCTAGAAATCTTCCAGTAAACCCACCTCTAGAAATGGTAAACGAGTGGAAAGAATAAAATGGTGAGAGAATTTGTTTATGCTGAGGTTTTTTCTTGACTATTACTTTACGTTTGACTCAGCTTTCTGCAGAACAAATACTACATTGCTTGATATAAAATTCTTACATAGAAAATGAAGCTAAAAAATATCAACTCAGATAACCGACAGGAGAATACTGGTTTCATGCAGAAACCAAACAAAGGTTTCAATTTATACTCAGGTAAGTTTGGGCTTATGTGTGGACTACACAATGAGTGTGTTTGTTCTATGCAGAGAGAAACTGGACCGCTAGGGAATTTTAATCTTTCACAGAATGCAGTAATATACTGTCTGTAGGGGTACTTTACAACTGAGTACACTGAAAATCACATTGCTTTAGCCACAGAAATAAAACTACTCTTTGTAACTTTATCTCATTTGCAGGTGTGGCTTTTGGACCATGTTTCTGCTAAGCAACCAGTCATCCATACATCGTTTATAAAAATAGTGTTATTAGTCATAAGTAATAAGCACAGAACTCCTAATGTCCACTCACAAATCCCATCATTTGCATCTCATGATATTCTAGTCCAGATTGTTGTACCAACTGCTGAAGACACAATCAAATCTTTGGGCACAAGAAGAGAAGGTCTTTCTAGATCAAAGCACATTTTCCACACTGGCTGAGAGAGAACATGCAATTCCAAGTGAGAGACTGACTGTTAGCTCCAAAGACTGAGAAACCAGATGGGTAATTCCCCTCATACCCTAAAAATCAGAAAGTTTTGACCAAACCTGGATTGCTTTTTTAGGGTGCATCCTCTGTACTAGTTCCCCAGCTATCCTGGCTGGGAATCAGCCAGGACAAAGCAGTTCCTACCCATACCCAGTTTTCCTAGGAGGGAAACTAGGGCAGGCCATATGGAAAAAAGCCTAAAGTCCTACCTGGCCATGTGACACTCAGTATTTGAGGCTCCATCTCTGAGGAAACAGAAACTGCTCCATAATGGTTACAGTTGTGAAGACCACTCTTTCTTGTACTGTTTTGGACTGGGTCTGTAATCCCTTCAACTCTGCAGCAAGGCATGGGTCAAGGGAATGGGAAAGCACACCCTTATGCAACACATCCTTGCAGTTGCCTTACCCTCTTCTGGCCCCTCTGCAGTAGCAGACGGGAAACGCCTGCTATCCAAGCCCAAAAGTTTGTGATAAAATGAGGATTTAGTTATTATTTCCCAAATGTTGACTTATGCTTTACATATTCCAATGAAAGCAGGTCAAAATGATTAATTGGGGGGGGGTCAGTTTCAACAAAGAAAAAAATTAATTTCTTCAGTTTTCAAACTGGATTAACTTGGAGGGGTGCTAGGGAAAAAAGATAAAATTGTGAAAAGTTGCCTTGCATATAGCAATCTTAATCATAAGAAAAGCTTTCTGTTGTCAAGACACCCTACAGTTCTGAAGGCTTTTACTTTTTTCTAGGATCTGAAGTCTAAGTAAAAAATAGTTATACACAAGTTATCTTTTTCTCCTCAAAGAACGCAGCATTTATACAAATTTCAGTTTTTCTGGAATTAGCAAAATCTAAGTGGTTATAATTGAATCTGACTGTCTTTCTGATAGAACAAATGTCCATGGGGAAGATGATGGTTTTCCAAAGTACTTTTTTAAAGCATGTGGTTGTTTAGACTGTTAAATATGCTTTGACATAGCTGTGAGATGTTTAGGAAAGAATTCTGCAACGACACTGGCTGATTCTTCTCGGCCATCACATGCATAACAGATAAATTCACTCTTGCTTACACAGCACGAACATGTTTCAATGAATAAATAGTATGTAAAAGGTGGAAGATCAGACTTTGAAGAAGATCTACCCTAGATCTAGGAGTTCTGTCATCAGTTCTATCCATGTGCTTGTATCAGCTCAGGGTTTTGTTTATTTAATCACACTTTGCCATCTATAGTTCAAGAAGCCACTAATCTATTAGAAATAATACCAGAAAACAAGCTTTTAAGTTGTTAATTTTATTACACCAAAGATCAAATTTACTTTCAGCCTCCCGTGCCAGAAGATTCTGGCTGTTTATCCTGGTTGGAGACCATGACAGTCAGCACTACTTTAAAGGGGTCATTTTTTTCTTCCTTCAAAAGATAACTGTTTAAAAACATTTAAGCACTCTAATTTTTCTTCTTCAGAACACATGGCTCTCTGTTGGCACTGCTGGGAGTTATTATTGTATTTAATGGCATACTACTATCCAGCCTCCAGCTGTCTGGGAATACAAGTGAGGAAAGCACAGCTAGATATTTTTACCATGTATGATGTATAGCCCACAACATATAAGATTGACCAGATGACTGGGGATGGTATGCAGCAAAAATTGGGTTGCAGAGTTGCTCCTGTTTTGTTTTTAAATGGCTGATTCAAAACTTCAGTTGCCAAGTCATTGTGCTGTTTCCTCTTCATCACACAAAAGCACAAAAGCAGCATGACCTATGTTATTCTTCAGATTGTAGTAAGGAAATAAAATGTAAGTGAAGAATCCTCCTCAGTTTTGCTGCTTTCCCTGGCTTGGCTTTATCTGCTTACACTATACATACACTAGGAAAAAAGGCTGCCAGTGTTTTAGTAACTTGGACATTAGCAAATCATAGGAGCTTCCAGTTCAATACTGGTGCAGCATAATGCAGGAGGTGTTGGTTTCAAAGAGAAACCAACCTCATGGTTCTATCTGAGCATAAGAGCTTGCCAGCCTCGGCTTATTTTCCTAGAATATTTTTGCACTTTTGCATCCTAAGCACAATTAACTCTTTTGCAATAAATTAAAAATAACTCTTGTTCTCTAACTGCAGTTTCTGTGTGCCCATCACAGAGCAGATGAGAAACGCAGCAATATACTTGGTCAGCTGTTGCCTTCTGTAAGTTTTCTCCGTGCCACCCTAGCTGAAAACATCCCAAACTAATGCTGTCTTCTTATTCTGGGTTTTCATTACTAGCAAGAGGAAGATGGTTCTTGCAGCTCCACTGGCACTGGCAAAATTGCACTTGCATACAATTACTGTGGAATTAGAGTGGTTTCTCCTTCAAAGATCATTTTGAGAACACACCAGAGTCCCTTTGCTGGCCACTTAAGTGAGCACATCTGCTTGGTGTAAGTAAATTGCAGCAATTCAGAATTCATGAGATACAAAAAGGAAGGGGATTGGGGGGTGCAGAATGAACATTCAAGCGAAAAAAAACAAAAACAAGGGGAAGGAAATCTTCCCTGAAGCTATGTCTACACTGTGGGATCTGAGAACACTTCCCAGTCTCAGATTCTAGTGTGCACTCTTGCTGAGTCCTGACTCCTTGCCTGGTTGAGGTCTGGGCATGCCATTCCAGAAAGTCACAGGTGATAAAGTCTCCTGCGAAGGTGAAGAAAAAGTTCAAACTGAAATCATTGATCATGATGCAAGATTTGACTTACTGCTTCTTTCAAGGAAAATGCCTTGCTACATGATTAAGAAAGTTCCTCCAGCCCTTAACTTTGTGAACTTCTCTTTTTTTGCATCATTTCAGTCACAGTTCACCAGCAGCCTCCCTGACTGACTAATTTGCTCCTCAGCAGCAGACAACGCTAGCTGGTCAGTGCAACCCGTGTTTAAAAGCCAAATCCTACTGAGAGAAAAAGAACACAGATCATTAGTCTGGGTATTACTCAAGGAGTCTGGAGTTGTGATTTTTTTGTTCTTCTCTTCTGTCTTAGCTTTAATCAGTTTGCTACATCAATTACCAACACCTGAGCCTGGTTTGAGTAGTGAAGACAGTAATCCAGGGTGTTGTCTATATATCTGCCTCAAGTCAGACTGCTCTTAAATATTGAACAAGGATAACATCTCTCACAAACACAAATCTATTCAGACAAAATTTACTGCTTAGTTTGAAAACAAAAGGAATGAACCACTGTATCATTATTTTTAATGAAGGAAATAGTCCAATCTTATCCAAAGAATGGAATATATTCCCAATGTAGTTATCAGATTCAGGGTTATACCATCTGGACCAGCATGATTCCTTATTACTCTGGGACTCCCCACACAGGCGCTGATAGTTTCTGCTTACATATTTATGCTTTCCACTTAAGGAAACAAATCCTTCAGGAGGCCTGATTACATCAGATTGGGAATGGGGCAAACAGCCCTGCCAGGCTGCCCCAGAGTCGCACTGAAGTGGATCAGCTCTGAACAGCATCAGCAGCTAAGACATACTTTGGTGGGTAGGGTTGCTCAGCCTCAGACAACTGTTTCCTCCACTCACATTAAGCTGTCTTTATTGACTGATATGTTTCTGTCCATTCTGCCTATTTTTTGGATGGTCTGGAAATCCCTGAGGCATCAGGGTACAGAAAAGCGAGAGGTACATCCAACAGTAAGCATCTGTTGGAGAACAAACCAAGAGGCCCTGTCCTCAGTTCCTCTCTGCAAGCAGCTCTGCAAGGGAGAGCTTGCACCTTGCCAAGAGGGAGGCAGCACACATGACTTCTGTGTGTTTGGAATGTGTGTTGTAGTAAGCAGGGGAAAGGATAGGATTTGTCAGCCCCTGTGTAGGCAGTTGACTTATGAGTCATCTCACTGTACAAAGGACTAAAGATGTGGGCTGTTCTTTAGAAAGCACCTATTTCCAGAAGTTAGGCTAAAGGAGCATGGATGACTAGTTTCTGCTGTAGATGTCCAAAAGGTAAACACTTCTTTTTAAGAAGATCAATCCCATCACCCATTTCTCCTTTTTAATCTCTGAAGCTGTGATACCTCTTTATACTTTACACCAAGACCCCTACAATTTCTTCCAAGATTCACAATAGATCTGTCTATTTTTAAGAGAAAACTGTACTTGTAAAAGGACATTGCATCTCCAAAGACAGTAAAGATAAGTCATGCAAGATTCACTACTACTACTAAAATTCATCATTGCTCAATTTACCTGTCAACTGTGCTGTTTTTGCTTCTTTGCCAACCTACAAACAGTAAAGAAACAGCTACCTATGGAGAGTGCTCTGAGAGCACCTGCATTATCCAGGCATCCTTGATCCAGCACCCAGCCATGCAGTTTCCTGATTTGGAAGGAATTGGCCCAGTCATATCCAGTGTAATTACAAGCTTTGCTTTCAAATCCAACTCATTATTTGGATGTCACACAGGCAGTTTGCTACTCAGGGGCACCAAAGAATAAATTTCTACTTCTTTCTAGTAAAAACATGCTCTTGACAGAGCTTACAATGCTTTTGTTCTGTATCATAGGGACTAACACACACTAAAAATAGCTGACAGTGACATCATTCATATCTTCTAGTCTCATCTTCAGGAACCAAAATGCTCCAATTAGTAGATTTTAAGGCATGAAATCTAGTTAAACCTTTCTCCTCAACAAATCATGTGATTTAATTTTTTTTCAGCTCTGTTGTATTTTGGGAAGTGATTAAGTAAGTATTTGAAGTGGGATGTTGAAAAATCACTCCACATTTGCCTGACTCATGAGAGATTCACCTTTGGCTCTAGCGGCAGGGAAGCACTTACCATTTTTGAAAACCTCAAACTTAAAAGCTCTTTCAGAAATGCTGTTTAAAATGATCCTTTGAACAGGAGCTTATGTTTCAGTGTATTGTTTAATGATAAAATAAAGCAAGCTTATGCAATTTTAACTGACTGTATTATAATGTTTTGCATTTCTAAAGTTCCTTTTATCAAATAATCCCAACAGTATTAGTGTAACCTTACAAATACACTAGAAATTGATTATTACATCCATATTATGACTGGGGATGCAGTAAAACTAAATGATCAACTCAAGTCAAATACATGCTCAATAATGAAATCCAGAACTGTTTGTTCCCTTCCCTCCTCCTTCGATCTGCTGCTCTATACTTCTGGAAGCAGCATCATGAGCTATTAAACAATCTTGAGAATGGATGAAATAAAGAGAAGATGTTATTAAATAGTTTTTTTCTGTAGTTTCTTCTCCAGAGAATAACCGATGCCTATCATTTATGTGAGAACGTTGCGTATATGTCCTCCTGCAGCAATGCCTGGGCCGAATGGCAATATCCTGGGCTAGAAGCAACATGATTAAAGCTTAAAGCTAGATAGACCCCAGCCCATCTTAGAAGGTATTCTGTGTTCCTTTTCTCAATTATATACGTACACATGGATTTTCCAGTGTGCCTGAGGCTCTTCCATTAGCACCACCTGGTGGGAAATGCACGCTCCAGTTATCATGATGAAGGTGCAACTCCCTCCATGTGCATGTGGGCACATGCACACCCACACACAAACAGTGTGCACAGCTAAATTTGGGGAACAGAGAGGCCAGGTTGGGGAGGAAGCCTGGCAGATTTCCTTCTGCTGTTCTTAGGTTTTCAGTGCAAAAGCCAAACGAGTGCCTGCTGCAACATGTCTTTGCTTCTCTTTTGAAAAACAATGACGTTTACAAAAAGAAAAAAAATGTTTCATTCAATAGTTCTTCAGTAGCAGAGAGCAGTTGGTCAGCAAGGCTGTGTTTGCCTCTTGTATTTCTGAGCAGTGTCTGTCCCAGAAAACAAGCTCTTGCCAACTGCATTTACAGAAATGTTTTCAAAATGTTTGCTTTTGAAGTAAGGCATTTTGAAAAATGCATTGATTCCAGTGAGAACACTTTTAGAAGAGAAACATCATTGCTTTTTTATTTTAGAAAATGTTCTGATTTAAGGGAATTTTGTTTTGGGAGGCTTTTTATATTATTTATATACTAATATAGTTAGATCTCAGACAAATCTTCTTTTTATTATGGAAAAAGTATCAAAAGAAAAAAAGCACTCTATGTTTAATCTGTTTTGAAATGCCTGCTTTTCAAAACAAGTGATCGCTTATTTATACATCCTAATTTTCTGAAGCAATTTGTTTTGCACGAAATCTTAAAACAATGTGTTTTCATTTTAAGTCAAACCAAAATGTATTTCCAAATATTGATGTATCTAAGAAGATAAAACATGCCTAATTTCAACCAGATCCTATTAACAACTAGCTCCTCCAGGAACCATAACATAGTGAGTCTTTACCCCAGCTGACAAATAAAGGGCAACATCTGATCATACAAGTCCCAGTACAGTGCGTCATTAATACTGGCCAAGAAATTCAAACTCAGAGAAACATTTTAAACTCTTATGTTACAGATGAGACTCCAACAGAGATAAAAATTATGCTTACACGTGCAGGAAAGAGAAATGCTCAGAAGTTAATTAAGTGCATAGTCCTTTACTGCTAGCCACAAGCTGTGGCCTTCCGAGACCACAGTAATGGGTACAGCAATAAGAGAGCACAGAACAAAAGTCCCATTTTGGGTAAAGAGATTCTCTTAGCTCACCACTGTCTCAAAAAAAAAAAAAAGAAAGAGCACATTTTTCTGTACTTTTCAGCTAGTTGTGCACCAAAAGGGAGAAAGCTTTATTCTATTTGTACAAGGCACTCATATCATTTATGTTGCTCTAATCAGTATTATGTTTTCAGGCTCGTGTCTTGTGAAACAAATCCTATCCGTTGAGTAAAATCAAAGTGAAAAAAATACAATAAATAGGTAAAATATAAAGTAGCTCTCAGTCCCCAAGTAACAATAACGTCTTGTTATCACTTACTTTCCTACAACTGTTACCATCATTTGTGTATTTTATTACTTACAGTGGTGTTTATTCTAAGCATGAGAGGGGAATTTTCATTGTCGGGGGTTTTAAATGTTTTAGATATCACTGGAAAATTGTGAACTTGCAGGGTAAAATACACTGGAACTGATTTCCCAGTGAGAATGGTTCATTTAAAATCCTAAACGCGAAGGGTAGTGGGAGGAGAATATTTCATCACCAGTTCACATGACTGCATTTCTGATAGGATTATCCTGTGATTTGCAATATTGCTTCTCCAAAGACAATGAAATAACAGACTTACAGTTACCCTTTTCAAACTTGTGTTATCCTGATGTTGGTGAAGAACTAGAGGAGAATCTCAGATGTACAGTCTTGATTTTTGCATTATTTCCTTTAATTTGCTACAGTTTTCTAAGCACTGTTGAATTTCCTGGCTATAGAATAGAAAGTACAAGAAGTACACTGTATAATAAAAGAAATGAAGGACCATGGTCTGTTCTCCAGGTGAATGGACAGCTGAAGTTATGAGCTAGGCACAAACAAGGATGTCAAGCAAATGTGTGGCATGGGCTGCTGAGAAGCTCAGCTATAAGTGAGCTGCCTTAGTTCCTCCTGTAACACCATACAGAGACTTCTGGAGAAGGTTTTCCCATTTGGCCTGCCTCCCTTCAAATGGGATGAGCTGGCACTTGAAGCTGTCCTTCTCTTTTTATTGGCAGCAAGAGGAGCCTTGAGAATCAGTCCCACTTAGATCCACATATTTTAGGTGGCCAGACTGCAATTAGGCAAGCCATGCAACTCCTGTCTCTGAAGTAAGTAAAGGGGAAAGCTCAGAGGCAGAACTGAAGGACCTCATTTCTAAATCTGCTGGTAACCTTCTAGGATAATCTGGCTTAAGCCTCTGTTATCAGTCTCTGGACACTTACAATAATCCTAAAGCTTCAAATTAAAAAAAACACATATTTTTTTAAAAAAGCAAAAGCTACATTCACTACGTAAGACAGCATTTGAAACAAACATACACATAATATTTGGTACGTGTGAGTCACCAGGATGCAGACAGAATGGCCTTATGGATATTTTTATTCTTGTTTGAATCAACCTGGAGGTAGAACTAAGAAGTAGTTTTGCTGTTCTGGGTTGTACACATTAACATATACCACATACACCAGATTGCGGCATGTGCTGGCAGAAGAGCCACTCTGAGCAAGGGGGGAAAAAGAATAAGGAAAAAGGTATTATCAAGGCTTTTAAAATAAAACTTCTAAAGCACCTTTAAATTGTAACATCTTGAGCAAAGAAAAGCCTGATTTATGTAAAAGTGGGCAGGGAGCCAACATCTGGCAATAATAACATTGTTTTGTAAGCAAGCAGTTTTCTACACAGCACGCAGCTCTTGGTCCACATTAGAGCACATAGCGAATTTGTGAAGATGTGCATGGTCTCTGGCTGCCAGAAGGATACCCTAGGCTTTGAGTGAAAATTTTTGTGTCATTTGATCTCCTAAAACAGCCAGCTGAGATGAGTTATATTCCCCCTGCCAGGAACCTCGAAAGAATTGTTCAAACCATACTCTCATTCCTGCTGAATTGGAAGCAAATGCCATAGCTGCATTGTTAGACTTTGAAATCAAACTCTCCACGGCTCTTCCCAGCATTTCTGGGAGGAAACAAAACTCCTTCCTGTGTCTGCCACTTCTGCCTCTGCGGAGGGACCTCCTTCCCTCCACTCCCCATACTCCTCCTCATCCTTTCTCTCCTCCTCCTCCTCCAGCAACTACAATCTCTCATTCCAGAAAGCCACATCACAGACCTGCCCCATGTGTTAGCGATCTTCTATTTGCTGTCATTAGACTTCGCCATCGCCTGTAGAAATGGAGTTGCTTAATTAGGTCCAGAGAGCTGGAGAACAACGAGGCCATTCAGGGTGGCACCCAGCCAGCAGCTTCTTCCCCTCTCTTTTTGTTTTGTTTCTTTTCTTAGAAGGGAAAAATCTCAAGCCTTTCCCTGCTTCTTCCCACCTGTAAAATCCCCAGCACAGATGAGTAGATTAGGGTCTTCAACCAGACCCTGCACCATAAAGAGATTTCGTTTCAAAGTCAGAATTCTTTCTTAAGAAGGGGAGAGAGGGGGGGGAAAAACAAACTAACAAACAAGGAAAACATAGAAAACCCTAAATTTACCAGGCTGCAGGACCCTAGGGCCCCAAAAGCCTAGAGTGTTCTCCAAAAAAGAGTAGGGAGGTACTGATAGTTGCTCTCCAAGCCACGAAGGGCATGGACAGTCACAGCCTCTCATTTTAAGAGGTCTTGGAGACCATCCCCTCAGTGCTCAGAGCTGCGTCTGGCTATGGTTTAAATTTTATTCCAGCCTTCTTAAGAAGCACAGTTGCTTCTTGTTAAGTCAACAACAGTAAAACTTCATCTCAGACATTTAACTCTCCAAGTATCTTTGCTGACAATGAGGCATGCGTGCGTGCTTTTTTTCAAATTGCCTGACTGCCCTCCTCCTAGTTCCCCACCTCCCACACAGGGCACCAGAGATCATTGACAGATTTATCATTTCAAAGGTATTTCACTGCAAATCTGATGCTCATCTGCTGAATAACTTAATCACCATAATTAAGGTGTTTCCTCCTCTTTCTTACTTGATTTCTAGTTTTCATTTTATAGAGAGATTCCACTGGAGATCCGAACTAAGCTGTAAATCACCGCTGCTGCTTATCAGCAGCAGTTTAGACCTGGTAGATTACGGCCACCAACTATTTGCTGGCATTTCTTAGGCTTTCATAAGTTTGCTTAGTAATATATATCAATCTGACATGCAAACATAAAAGTGATGGATTTCCTTTAGAAAAAAAAAAGAGAAAACAAAGCTTTTCCAGGTACTATTTTAATAATCAATTTGTTCTTTACTGCTCTAAAAAAAAATCTATATAACGCAGCTGAGACTCAACAAAATTATTTGCAACACGTTTTTCAGTCAGTCACTATAAAGCAATGCCATCAGGTTCTTCTTGGAAATTAAGTGCAAAAAGGGAAGGAAAGAAAAGATACAGTTCTTAAGTTGCTTTTTCTTTTTGTACGTGGAAGCAAGTGGGTTCCTTCTGAAATGACAAGTTATAACACAGTCCTTTATGTTACAAAGGCCACATACATTGGAGTATATAGACTGGAATTGTTGCTGGGTGAAAATTAGCAGGCTAGGTGTATAAATGGAGTACCACAACCTTTTAAAGTCTCCTATACAAAGTATGGGAATATTTTCCTTATAGAGAGTGAAACTGAGTCCAGAAGAACCATGTGGAAATATGAGATACCAAAGTCTGGAGATTATTTTATACTTGTATCTTTTGGCTTAATAAAGATATTCTATATAGGTCTTAATCTCTCTCTCTCATCAGCATATTCCTGCAAAGTAGTGTATCTCAGTTTGCAAGCTGCCAGCCCTCACAGCAAGAGCTCGATGCGTGCTTCGGAGCAGCACCTGGCTCTTGGGAAGGGTCTCCAGAGGAAGCAACAAAAGAGGCCTTCCTCTCCCACTTCAAAACAAAACCTCACCAAACAGAAAATTCCTGGAAGCTACATTCCTAAGTCCAAGGACAGATTTCTTCAAAGGAAGTTAAAGTGAGGGGAAGATCAAAGACCAGATAGGAAGAAGCAGGTTGTAGCAGTAGAGGATTCAATCATCAGGCAAATAAACAAAAGGGTGCATGACCCTGGAGAGAACCACAGGGGAGCTTGACTTACAAGAAGAAAAGTGGTGGATTTCACCGGAAACCTGGGCAGGGTCTGAGGAAGCCTGGGGAAGAAGCATGCAGTGGTGAACTGCCTGGGCATCAGCGACACTGGTGACAGACGGACACTCTGGAGGTAACATTTAGGTTCACAGAAGGGAAGCTACAGACCAAGATTTCTGTGCTCCCTTAGGTAAGGGTAACAGAGGAAGATGAGTATTGGATAAAGAGAGTCCTTGGATGAATAAATTAAAAGATAGGAAATAGGGTGTAAGTGGTCTGTTCTCACAACACAGGGAGGTCAACAGTTCAGTTTATTGGCACTGGTGCTAAGAAATGAGTTATTTAATATATGCCGACATTGTTAGAAAAAGAGATGAGGCATGAGGTAAAGACTGCTGATGACACTAAGTTATGCAGAAGAATAGGGATATTAGCAGACTGTGAAGAATTACAGAGGGGTCCGATGAGACTGAATGACTGGGCAATAAAACAGCAGCTGAAATTCATTGTGTATAACTGTAAAGTGATGTATGTGAGGAAAGGCAATCCAAGATCTGCATAGACAGCAGTGGTTGCTGAAATAGTGGTTAGCATTCTGGAGAAGGACCTTGGTGTTATGATAAATGGTTCTTTAAAAGCAAAGTGAAAATGTCAGGAATAATCAGAAAAGGAAGAGACAACAAAGGAAAATAATTTTGGTGCTGTTGTATCAACCCTTGGTTTGCACTTAGCTTTCAAATTGTGTGGAGTCATTCTGGAGAGGAGGGGAACAACATCTAAATTGCAAAAGGTTCAGAGAGGTACAGGGAAACTGACAAGAGGTGTAGAAGGGCTTCCATACAATGAACAACCAAGGAGTCTGACCCTCTTTGCTCTGGGAGAGGGAGAACTTAGAGCACCTATAGCCAAGGTCTACAAAGTCACAAACAGCATGGAGAAGGTGGAGGGAAATCAACGGTCCACTCTGTCCACAGCCACAAGCAACTGATGCACTCAGATGAAGCTAGGAGAAACCAGGTTCAAAAGTTCATAACAGACAGAAGGAGATGGCTTTTCATGCAACCACAGCAAAGCTGTCCTTGTCAAAGGATGTTGCAAGTGCTAGAAGTTTGCACAAGTTGATGGGAAGAAGGTGCCAAAAAGATCTATACAGAGGTACTGAACAGACAAACCATGACAAGATCAGCAGGTCTTGAGGCTGAAAATAAAGGCTAAGATTGGATCTGGGAGGGAGAAGGTAGTATTAAAGATATTTATCCAGTGCCTACCTGTCCTAATGTGGCTGCTTATCATCACTGATAAAGACAGCACTGGGCAAAATGAACCTTGGGTCCAGTCTGGTGCTGCTATTCTTCATAGCTTTACAATAGTCTCTTACACCCAGGCAGACTGATTTCCCCTCTGAAATTTGTTATTTTTCTTCTCAACCAGAAACACAAGCTGAGAGCCGGAAGGGAGCATGACCAGAGAAAGATGTCAGTAGTCATCTTACCCCACACACCATCCTTCACCACTTGAAGTAACCTCATGTTTTCAATAACATATTTAAATATTAATCCAATTTGTACTCCTCAGTGGCATTCCTATGCTTTCTGAGCTCATTTTATACACGTACTTTGAGTGAAACAGCAGGAAAATGGAGTGCAGTCAGAAAATTAGACTCAGATTTTTAATAGCAATTGTTCATACCAACAGTTGATTTCATGAGTGAAATGAGGATGATCACAGAGGAAAGTGTGTGTTCAATTCACAGCAGAATAAATATGTCTTGGATTTCATATTTTACATATTCTTCCAAGAATTATTTATGTACATTTTTCCATTAATAACATATAATAGCAAACACATTTTTAAAGAAAAAAAAGTTTTGACAAAATTCAGGAAAAAATTAAGTGAGGAGAGGAAGGGATAAAACTCATTAAAAAATATATTCCTGCATACTGTTCACCCACATTAACCCTCCTAATAGGAAAAAATAAAAAAGGCAAATATTATTACTGAAAATTCGAAGATCTCCATTCAGTTCAGAAGGGTGACTTCTAGAGTCTGCCAGTGCTTGTACTACTGGTGCCAAGGGCCTGGCTGTCCATGAACACAGTGACCTGCAGAAGAATCGTTGCTCCATAGTTTTGAGAGTTGAAGAGCTTATTTTAAAAGACAAGTTTATCACTAACAGAATTAGGGAGGGAGGAGTACATCAGATCAATGTCCAGAAGTAGAATATGCCATGAAAATGTAAACCTTGCTTTTTGCATGGTGCTGAAACAGAGAATATGGTCCTTCATGAAGGGACAGCAGAGACCTATGCTCACTAAAAAGATTTAAGCGTTCCTTTAAAATTATTTTCTGATAAATGGTATTTTTTTAAAGGGAAATCACTAATCTTATGGTTCTAATTTTAAAAACACCTTTAACACCTACAGCTGTTCCTACCTGACCATAACATCCCATTTAATGTCTCTGAAATGAACTCTCCATTACTCAGAACCAATGTGTTTTATTATAAAAGTACTGAAAGCATCTGGCTCACACCTTAGAAAAGCCTCGTGAGAACACAAAGCACCTTTAAAATACACATTTATTTCAATTTCTGTTAATGTTCTCAGAGCTTACCTAATATCAAAGGGTAAACAGATCTAAGACACTGTAAAACCATCACATGCACCTTGGTTTTAATATATTAATATTTCTCATAGAAATAGCTCAAATTCCAGAATAGCAGAAAGTGTAATTCTACCCACAGTGTAAGCTCTTCTATGAGTTTATCATCATCATTCATATAATAATTAGAGAAAAGTAGGAAGAAAAATCAAAGGATGAAAACGGAGTGCCTTAAATGTGCTTTTTGCAAACACCAGTTTTCACTGTACATTCACACCTCGTGTCAGAATGGTAGATTTTGGAGATAGGGCACAAAATCAAGTCATGTTTGGTCAAGCTCAGTTACAAATCAGTCCTGAAGCCTGGTCTCAAGAATACTGCCTACTTCTAAATCCACAGAAGCTGGCAGGAATGTTGTATGTTTGGGTTTTTTTTTAATACACTACAGACTTATATACATTTATATATATAGTTTCTTATTTCCTTTTTCATGTGTGGAAGGCCCACATTCACAACAAATGGAGAAAGCATCTGATCTAACTGAAGAAAGAATAACTACATAGTTTCATCATATAAATACAATTTTGTCAACTGTTTAAAAGAACGAACATAAGTTTATTCCCCAAACATTTCCAATCACAAGAATTGCACAAGTTATTTCTAACACAAATTATTCTTCAGTCACTGACTAAAGCATTGCTTCAAATTGATTGTGCCATATTAATTCCCATGACCCATTTACCTGACTACCAAGGAAAGTGAAAAAAGAAAGTACACACAGAAAACAGAATGGAATTTTCCATACTTAAAGAAGCTTTTGCTTTTTCTATATCAGCACATTTCAGCTGAAATAGCCAATAAAGGAAGGATTATTACTGCATCCACTTTGAAGAACAGATAAAATAGAATCATAGAATGTGTTGGGTTGAAAGGGACCTTTAAAGGTCATCTAGTCCAACCCCAATGCAGGAGGGACATCATTACCTAGGTCAGGTTGCTCAGAGTCCCATAAATCCCGACCACCTCACTGGGCATCCTGTTCTGGTGTTTCACTACCCTCATGGTGAAGAACTTCTTCCTAATGTCTAATTTAATCTACCCTGCTCTAGTTTAAAACCATTGCCCCTTGTCCTACTGCTACACGCCCTTGTAAACAGTCCCTCCCTGACTTTCTTGTAGGCCCCCTTCAGGTGATGGAAGGCCACTATAAGTTCTCCCTGGAGCCTTCTCTTCTCCAGGCTGAACAATCCCAACTCTCTCAGCCTGTCCACGCAGGAGAGGTGCTCCAGCCCTCTGATCATTTTTGTGGCCCCCCTCTGGACCCGCTCCAACAGTTCCATGTCCTTCTTGTGTTGAGGGTTCCAGAACTGGACACAGTACTTCACATGAGGTCTCACCAAAGCAGAGAAAAGGGGCAAAATCACCTCTCTCGATCTGCTGTCCACACTTCTTTTGATGCAGCCCAGGATGTGACTGGCCTTCTGGGCTGCCAGCACACATTGTTGGCTCATGTTCAGCTTTTTTTTCACTGGTACCCCCAAGTCCTTTTCCACAGGACTGCTCTTTATCACATTATCCCTCAACCCGTAATGGTAATGAGGATTGCTCCTACCCAGGTGCAGGACCTTGCACTTGGCCTTGTCAGACCTCATGAGGTTCACATGGGCCCACTTCTCCAGCTTGTCCAGGTCCCTCTGGATGACATCCTGTCCGTCTGGCATGTCAACCACACCAGTTAGCTTGGTGTCATCTACAAACATACTGAGGGTGCCCTCAACACTGCAAGCTAACCTGACACCAATTAAAATCCCTATACCTTTAAAAGTCCAGTTTATAGCAATTTTTCAAACACAATTATTATGCTTTGTAACCATGGGATAACTTTGTGTGATCATGGAATAAAACATTCCCCTTGTGACTTCTCTGATTCTGCAGCTTGTGTGCTTACCGGGATAGGGGGGAAGACAGTTGGCCAGATGGCCATGCTTTCTCATGCAGATTAAAAGATAATAGAAGAGAAACCTCTCTCCCTTTTTTTCTTTCTAGTGATGTACAATACATTCCACTGTGATAGGCAAATCTTTATCTCCAGTTTATCAGTGCAAATGAGAAGAGTGAAACAAGCAGTATTAACACAGAGCACTCAGCCTTTCCAGTTTAGATTGTACCTATACTGATTTCAGATGCAATGCTTTTTCCTACACCCTAGAAGCCTTCCAAACCTCAAATATGCCAGCCAATGTGTTTCACTCTTGAATCATCAAGTGGAACTGGCTATGATGAGTGCCAGAACCCAAAATTTCAATTAAATGGGAAATTAAAATTGTTCTTGGAGTTTTTACTTAACAATGGAACACGAAAAAGAAAAGTTGAAGCACCCCAGGGAAGGGAAATCCCATGTCAGTTTTCTGAAGCTGTCCAAGTGTTTTTGAGCTGCCAGAGGTGGGTTAAGGAGAAGTGCACCTTGAGAAACCCAGGGCCATCCACAGCAGACTAGGAAAAAGCAGGTATATGGGAGCAATTTCATCATTAAAATGCTGAAGGTGCTCACCCCTGGAAACAGAAGCTCTGGCTTCTCTGGAGCTCTTTGGTTTCCTATCATCAGCCAAATGGCTGGTTAGGAAATCAGAAGGTCAAGCTGGCAAGAAGCAACCCAGGAGCCAACCAGAACTTTGCATACTCTGGTGGACCACGCTCATTTCAGTGAATAAATACTCCATAATGATAAAACATGCCAACAAAAAAAATCTGAGACATTTTACTGAGTCAGAAACAACTGCCCCATTTGATCCTAGAAGAAAAAACAAACAAATGGACATGTTTTTAGGAATAGGTTGTTATTAGCGGTTTTCTCAGGCTTCAGTGCCCTTTCATGGCTGGAATCCCCCACTGAGGCATTCAGATTTTCTCATTCCCTAAACTCGTAGGCAAACCAGTCCCTGGAGGCCCTTATCCTCTTAGAGTATGGGATTAAAAGCACATCAGCCCATTAAGTAAGCAATTCTTTTCAAGACAGGCCATTCCCAGTCCCTTCTTCTCCTGTAATTTTTGCAGACCTCTTCTGGTCTCTGAATCCTGGGAATTCAATGACTGAAGAAGGTGGGACAGGAGCTGCTGAACTTCTCCCCCTTTTCTTTCTTCCAAGAAATACCTCTCTCTTCTTCTTCCCTTCTCAAGCTAGCTGCAGATCCTTATCTGATTAGCTAGAACTCCCTAAGGTATGCAATTCCCATAATAATTCAGGTCCTCTATAAACTCTTTCTGCCAAAGCACAGCTCAAGAAAGTACGGGATAAAGGCAACAAAATCCAGGGAGGAAACCATGAAAAAGAGTTTAAGTAAATAAAGACTCATTTAAACTTAAATTATTAAGTTAGACAACCAGATCTGGACTAAAAATCACTTCCAAATCATCTCCAAATTTTAACAGAAGGAAGAAATATCAGTGAGATTAGAATACAAATCACCCAATTGTGACCAGTGCAGTCGTACTGAGAGAAGAATGAAATATAGTAAATTTGGAATCAGTACATGGGCAAATGAAAAAGCAGATACCTCAGCCAGAGATTCCCCCTTGATTAAAGGGTGTCCAGGACATTTTAAGGCTGATTATAAAAGCCATGTGGCAATAATCATGGAAGACTTCAGTTACTCCCATGCAAACCAGAAAAGTGACACAGTGAGTTGTGATGCAAAAAGCTAATGTACTTGTTTATTTTTTACATAGTGTAAATTATTGCCTCGTGGAGCTACCAATCAGAGACCTGATAGAAGGAGAAGCATTTCTTGACCTAGCTGCAGGCAATCCACAGGACTCAGTTCAAAATTTATTGCAAATGACCTCCATGATTGCTAATGATCATAACAATCAAATTCAAGATCCTTGTAGGAATGGAGGTGGGGAAAGGGAGAGGGAAACCTATTTCAGTATCACTTAAGAAACTACATAAAAGTGGGAGAGGTTAGGTAAGGTAAGCTGCTAGTGCTAAAAGGGTAAAGCACCTGAAGTTAGCTAGGACTCTCTCTAAAATATTTTACTAGGGTTTCAGAGTAAATGTGTACCACCTCTCTAAAAGTTTCAAACAGGACCAAAAAAGTCTAGCATTGTTAAATGTCAGAATAAAGGAGGCTCTTATAAGTAGAAAGACATTATTTAGAAGTGAAGGTCATGTCCAAGTGAAGAAAGTACAAAGGGTACAAAAGTTTCTATGTTAAATGCAAAACCATAATAAATCAGAAAATGTTTTTAAGAACATCTTGCTACAGGCATCCCAATTAATCATGGAAGTCTTGCAAACACAAAAGCAGCAAGAGCTCTGTCAGAGTTTGTGACTAACGGATGACAGAGATGTAAAAGGAGAGTTCAAGGCTGTATCAGCTAAAAAAAGCTAAATTAATTATCCGAGTTGTTTGTAAGGGAAAAGTTCAGAGAGGTTTTATGTGAGAAGCAAGTTTGAAATCTTCAACTGAAGTGCCAGTGGCAGGGGATTAGAGTAGGTCAATAAAACAGTAGCAGACCTCTAAGACCAGATGATATTCACCCAGCAGTCCTAGAGGAGCTAATATACAAAATCTTAAGTATGTGATTTTTCACTTCAATGGCTTTGAAGGGCCTCCTAGCCTATAAAAATAGAAGGCTGCACAGATGAAAAAACAGGTCTCAGGAGCAAGGAAAGACAGGATACCATAGACCATTATTTAGGTTTCCATGTCAGGCAGATCATTGGAACCTTGTTAATAGATATACCCATAAATATCTCGTAACAGAGAAGAAATAAGTAGCTTTTAGAGAGGTCTGTCATACCACCTAGATGCATTGCAGTTCTTTGAAGACATCAGTAAACATGTGAATAGGATGATTCATTTGACATACCATATTTGGCTTCCCAAAAAGCCTTTTACAGATTGAGAGACATGTAAGGAAGATAAATTGTCATGGGAAAAGGAGAAAGGTAATCTCAGGAGTAAATACATAATTAGTAACTTTTTTCTTTTTTTTTAACAAAAGTAAAGATGAAATGAACAGAAACTCTCAAAGGAGAAGGATCTGCTCTGTGATCTCTATTTCTCAACCTATCTCTAACAGATCTATAGCAGAGGCTGAATAGTGTATAAAGGTTATTCCCAATATAAAATTTCTCAGCTTCATATAAATTAAAATGTATTGCACAGAGTTGCAGACAGATCTTCTCATGACTGGACAACAAGACATCAGATAGTAATCCACACCATTACGTATGAAGTAACGTATTTCAGTAAGAATAGCCTTAACGACACAAACAGAATGACAGTATCTACGTCATTATTGTTCAAGAAAGACTCAGGAAAGAAACAAGGATTATGTAACAAAAGTAGACTTTTAAGAATATTAACATATTAGAAGCTACCAAACTTATAGAAAAAGAATAGAGAAAACAGAAATATACAACATCTCTATCATAGTGTTTATATTGGTATAAGCTCGTGGTGGGTCTGCTGCTTGAATGATGTGGACAGAGTCAGTCATTGAAAGGAGATGAATTAGAACAGAACACATACAGAAAAAAACAACAGGATGGAAGGATGTATAGAATACTTTCTCCATGAGGAAAAAAATTAAGCAAGCCAGGTCTCTTCAGCCTGGAAAAGAGATAATAGGTTTCTTTTTTTTTTCTTTTCTTTTTAAATCTCAGCTGCTCCATTAATTATCAGATAAATTTTTCTGTGTCTCCTTTTTACAGCCTGACAAATGGCATTTCCCAAAAGAGACTACAGTAGTAATGGTGTCTTATTTTAATGTATTGCGTTGCACACACTATATTAAAAAAATAATAAAAACAAAAAAAAGTGCTGAAAAAAGCACTGGAGTATTACTGCAGGCAGTGCCTTGACACTGGTTTAGTGAAAAAGTGAGTAACAATGTGGAAAATATTAGCCATAAGTTATCAGTTAAACATCATTTCTTCAAGTTAAATTACAAACACAGGAAAGGCTCACAGTCAGTTACAGTAGATTTATATTTGCTGGCACCACAAATGATGTAAATTTTTTGTAGAAATAACCATCAGAGCAGCATACTGCAGAAACAGTTCATTTTAATCAGCAACAATAACTTTTGCTTTAGAAGGGACAGAACTTCTATTGCTCTCGTTGCAGGGCATCTTAGATTGGAAGCAGAGGCTTGCAGGTCATGGCATCTCTAATTTTGCTACCCCTAAAAGATTGCAATAGAGGTTTCTACAGTCCTAGTGTGAAACATAATTTGTATTTGTCGTGTCTTTCAGAGCCATTGGAAAGGCACAATCTAAATGCAAATTAATCTGATAGTACAATTCGGACTGTTCCAGAGTATTATTTATGTAAACAACTGGATTTTTAATAGGGTTTTGAAGTGGCCTGTGAAGATAAAAATCTCTGAAAATGAACAGACCTCACCACAGATAAATTTTACTAGGGAAAATTTACAGCCGCCTTTTCGGAAACATTCCTAAGAGAGTATGTCATGCACTAGGAAATCCATTCTGGATAATGCTATAAAATTGCTCACCTTGATTCATATGCCAAATTCTCTCTTGAATAACAATTTATGGTACACTCCAGCGTCTGCCAGAAACTGCTGAATGAAAGCCACAGGTGTGTCTGTTATTGGGCAGAAACTACAATGTTGTCTGATGCACTTGTACCGCGTATGGATGAAATCCTTGTAAGCTTTTTCAATAACTATCTGGACACTGTTTTTTTGAGAAGTCTGCAAGTGCTATACTTGAGGACAGGCATACTTTCCAGGCAACAGATATGGGAGCAAAATGGAATGCTCAATCAGAAGGTTTTTTTCTGGAACGGTGTGAAAGGATCATGAGCTGGAGGAGCTCTAGAGAGCCCGTGTGTTGCTGACAGCCTGTTTGGCAGCTCAGTACATGGCCAAGCACACCAAGTGGGCTGTCCCCAGCTTTCCTGTAGAGCATTTTGTGTAAAGAAGCAGCAGATTGACCTGGAGCTTATTGCTTCTGGGCCATTCTCAAAACTGCATAGAGTGGAGTGTATTCACTATGGATGCAGTAGATACAACTGAAGAGTGGTATCTCACTGCACTCAAATAACTGGTACCCTACCTTGTTATGGAGCAAGATTCCTCATCTCTAAAAATCCAATGCTGACTAGGAACAAAATGTCAAGAAGAAAATCAAAACAATGAAAAATGTTCAGATGTACATCTACCAGAAAAACATCAGGCACATGTCAAATGATTCAGCTCAGGATGGCAATAAGAGACCGCAACAATTACAATTACACCAAAAGCAGAACGTCTAAGAAATTTATCATACTTTTCAGATTGTTCATTGCCCTGTTTAAATATTAGCCTAAAAAGCCAGCTTTTACCTTTGCATTTGCTCAGCTTTACAGATCATATATACCTCAAGCTGCATAAACAGAAGTAGACTGAACAGATAGAAGTAACTTCAGTTAGGCTATTTTAAAGAAAAACATTGAAAGCTAAATGTGACATATTGAAAGAGACAAGGCATTGATGTTTGTATCTGAATCTGAAAGTGTTAAATCTTTAGTCTTAAATTAAGTCACTCTGGGAATATGTTATCATGGTTTTCAGGAAAGGCACTTTTATTTTTAAGCAAAAGCTGGGGCTGATGTGCTTCACAGCAGTTACCAACATATGAATCCAGCTTTGATTAAAGAAGAAATCAAACACATCACAGAGAAGATTTCAAACAGCTCATTATATGTCCCTGACTAATCACTTCTAAAATTTTTTGTGTTCTGGGAAGCAGTGAGGAGCTTCAAACACTTAAAGGAACAGTACAGAGATGTGCTCAGTCCACGCTGAAGGGAAATCAGCAATGCCATGGTGAGATGCCACATTCCTTGGGACTGGTCCCGCTCCTCATGTGCTACCCCTCACCTGCAGCATCCCTCCTGTGTGGCAGCAGCAGTGAGTGGCTCAAACATGTCCCTGCTCATTGATAGCCTTCTCACCCCATGCTTGTTGTAGCATTTGAAGAAGACATTTCAATGCTTCATTTCCTAACCAGTTTTCTCTCAATTGCATTGCACTCAATAATAATCTTCATCATCATCATCAACCAGTAACGCCATTGTATACCACTCCACTGTACTGCTCAAGAGGATGGTCCAAGCTGGTGGATGGCCCCAAGGCTGCAATTACAGAGCCTTAAAGACCTGAAAGCTACAGTAGGCTCCCTCCCTCTAGCTCTGAATCTGGGAACTTGGACTATTTCCAGTTCTTTATGCATCGCGTTCATCAGTTCCCCTAGGTGCACTAGAAGGCAATGTGCCTGCTCAACAGGTAAAAATACCAACATCCAAAAAAACTCTGAAACACTATAACTTGCAATTTCCATACCTGAGGTTTTCAAGACCATATTCCTGAGATAAAGTGGCGAGACTGGGCTGATCTCAGGGCTGACCTGGCTTCAAGCAAGAGGCTGGAGTTGGAATTATCATATGGCATTACAGTTAACTGCAGACAGTTCGTATCATTAGTTTTACTGATTTCTGTAAAAGAAAACTAAGAGGAGCCCTACAAAAAATTCTGTCAGACTACCTTCAGGACTGTTTTGTTAATGGAGATTTTGAGGAGTGAGGCTGGCAATTCAGCATTGTTCAGCTCTTCTTGAAGTTAACTATTGCAGCTTAATACCTGAAATTTGAAGTAATTATGTAGCATTAGCCAGATTTCTTCAGAGGAATGTTACCACGATCAATTAAAGGCTACATTAAGTTTCTGGTTTCCTAACAAAATATGGGAAGAGATTCCCTGAAGCCAAAGTGATTTTTTGTTTTTTAAGAGGATTTTACTGAAGCCAGGATTTCAATTGTTTTCTGAAGTGCTGCATGATCATTTTGCAGGCTTTAGTTCCTTCTTCCTCTTCCCCATCCTGCAGCAGATTAAAATTAGTGAAGAAAATTTTCTGGTTTAGATATCAAGCTTCTCGTAAGCTTTCTGTTATACTTTCAGCTCAGACTTCAGAATTCAAGGCTCATTGTTTGGGGATGAAGCTCGATAGATACAAAGCCCACAGTCACTTGGAAAACTTTCAGCACAGAGCTGGTGAGAATCTATTATCCCATACCCACATGTGCACTCCCTCTTGATACTTATGGGTCTGAATCAATAATCACATCCAGTTTGGTCTAAAAATTAGAAAAGGTTAAAATCTGCTTTGTTATTTGCATGATCTCCATTAATGAGTGCCCAATTTTGCAATCCTTGTTCACAGAAAGATCAGAACAGCTGAGATTACTGGAACTGAAACAAAAAATATAGACCTGTATACACACACACAAAAAAAGTGTGCCATAGATAACAAGCAATACGCTTCTACAAATTCACATTAAACACAACTTTGAAGCCTTTCAACAGAATTGAGAGAAATGTAATTGAGAGAAATATCATAAAAACCAGTAGTTTATGCCTATTTCATAGTAGATGCTGCATGATGTTAAGAACACAATAAATAGCACTTTTAAACAACTAGAAAGAATAAATTAAAAATGTATACTAGACAGAACATTTGAGGTAAGCACTCACCTTCTTGGGGTATAAATCACCACTAGTTCTTCCAGATCTGGAGGCTCTACCTACATAAGACTGATTGAACATTTACTGTTGACTGCACTGTTGCATGTAACTTTCCTTTCTGGAAAAAAGATGCCTTAGCAACACTAGTCATCTGCACTGCAGGGCTATCAAACCAGGTGAACACAACTGGTGAAGGATGCTAATCATAGTTTCCCAATGTTCTAAAATCTGCATTGGCATCAATGAAGAAGATACCTGCCTAAAGCCTCAATGTGTGAGGGCTTTGCTGTACACAGAAGCATCCAAAAAGATTCAACGCACCATCAGTAATTTCCTGAACACATCTTTATCAAAATAGATTTCCTTCCCAGACAGATATATTGTCAAGTTTCCTTCCAATGAGGATCAGGTAGGAGGATGAGTGAAACTGGGTGATACTGATAAGAGTTTTGATCTGATACTGATTTTGGCTGAAGCTAAATGACTCAAGTTGGACGTGCACCTGCACTTCAAGGTCTCACCACTTCAGCTTAGCCAACAAAATAAAAGACATGAAAGAAATTAAAGATCTGCTGGTATTTTAATTAAGCTGATGAGTTGGGCATTTTCTCCTGTAACTGTAGGCTGGCCAGAACTGCTTGTAAGAGGCTTTCCATCTGTTTCAGGCTTCTTAACCTGTTTATAGCATTTATAATGATTTTTATCCATTCAAAAGAAAACCAAAAAACCCACAGAGAAATCTGTCTTGCTGAGATAATCTCAAGGAACACTTTATAAAAGGAAATTCATCTGTTTTAGTAGTTTGTGGGTTTGTTATGAGTATGTTACCATATTGCTGTTATCGCCTGTATTATTTCTTACATTATTATTTCTTGTATTATTTCAAAGCTGGGATGTTGCAAACTAAAACAAAAAGGGAAAAAAAAGCCCAATTTTTCAAAGCCCAATTCCAAATTTAAAAATATTCTCTAAAAGACTCCAAAGTGTGAATATTTTTGTTCTCCATGGACTCCATCTAAGCTTTTAGTGACTTTTTAATTGCCTTTTCCCAAAAACTCTCGGGACCCTATACAACTCATAGCATTTCCAAAGCATTTGGATGTCACTGGACCAAACCCCAAGGTTCTTGCTGCTCTTCCTTGCACAAAACATGCTGTCTTAAAAAGGAGCTTTGTTCAAACAGGGGCCAAAGAGGAAACTGCAACTTCAGCCCACTGAGTAGCTTCTCTGCTCTGAGCAGATAGATAGCATAGCTGTCAACTTTTCAAATCTTTGGTCTGAGATATGTAGCTCCCAGGCTACATATCTCAACACTTCAGTCCATTTTCCTAGAAGAGATGAGAGAGCCTGGGAGATAACATCACTTGAAAAATGTCTAAAATTATTCCTCCACCCAGAGGATTTATTTGTACTAATAATGATATGTTTTCTTTCTACACTGTTACCATAATATGTTTCTGCAATGCAGTTATCTCAGCTTTAGAGTGCTCTTGGAGTAACAGCAGCCTAGCTTCAAATCTGTAACTGTTTATCCTTATTGGCATACCAATTCATCAACTCATCTCCATTACCACATGCGTCTTGACTTCAGTTCTCCTGACATATCAAACATGTTTCATTCTCAGGCAGAAGAAGGATTTGTCAATGTTTCTCTTGCTCAGAGCACAGCTTGTATCTTTCCCATGTCTCAAGCATGCCATAAATGTGGAATCTCTCTCAAAAGAGCAGAAAGGGGATCAGAGCCACAGCAGCAGCCAATTCCTTATGCTCTAATTATCAGCTGCTCAGTATTTTCACTCTGGTAAATCTCTAACTCAAGAGCTTATGAAATGAAAAGTTTGTTATAGCGCAGACATTAATGAGCCCTTTCTTAAAGAATACGTTTGTAAGTATCGCAAGGAAGCGTAATTAACAACATCCTTCTCTAGTCCTTTTTCAAATCATCCCTCTAATTTAAATTTATGTTGAAGAATATCTTTGCTTTTACTGTTCTATTAGTGAATTCCGGAAAGATGCGTGATTGCATGGTCATTAGAGAGACAGTGACATTTTAATGTACCTTGTAATATGGTACTGTTGCATATCATTTGTAAAGTTCCATAAGATTTTCCATAGATAAAAAAATCTGTTTAAAAAAAGAATGTAAGCAAAGATTTTAATCAAAGCTGAGTGATACTGAAATTCTGTTGAATGACTCTCTCTGTTTATGCTTTCAGCAGATGAAAACACTCAGAGGAAAAGTGTAAAGTGACATCTGAGCCATATATTTTTTTTTGTCCGTGTATTAGTGAAGCAGATATATAATGTTTCTGAACAATGAGTGTAATAAACACACTTGTGACAGTTCATGAAAATTAATAACATTAGAAAACCTGTGTATTGGAAATTGTACCTGTATTGCCTTTCAAAAGTCTTAGCTAATTTATTGGTAAGTTCCACCTCTGCTCCCTACATTGGTCAAGGATAGAGATCAGGAGTGAGAGCTGAGGTGGAGGAAAATGGAATTTAAGCCTTTATGCCTAATAGAGAGATTCTTCTCCAGAAGGCAAGATTAAAAGCATGGGCTTATTTTAGACAGTTTGAGTCAACTTCTTGGGCAATTTCATCTTCCACCAAGGACAGGAAAAAGCACAGATTATCCTTCCTGGGCTAAAGCTCTGTCTTCTGTAAATATGCACCAAGGTACTTAAAGAGGTGGTATCTCAACGGGGCTGTCCTGGTTTGAGCTAAATAGAACTA
>NW_010168273.1:0-15734 GCF_000695765.1 Mesitornis unicolor | reverse complement strand
ATCCCTAACATTCTGTGATTCTGTGATTTTATCATCTCACTTCATGGTCTGGAACTGTGATGACATTATGTGCTATCAAGTCCACTGATACCAAGGTAATTTCATTCTGCCTTTTCACCCTGTGAGGAAGTGAACTTTCTACCCAGTCTGGGCTCATTAAGAACAAGTACTTAAGCAGCAATTTGTCCTCCCTCCATTATCTTCTGCTAGCAGCCAAAGCACCCAGGATGTCATGAGCTCGTGATCCATTTCCCTCTTAGAGAAATGTAGGTTGTACTAAAAAACTTAGCTATTTGTCAAATATGTCCGTTATAGTGGTTTAATAATATATCTGAGATAATTCCTCTCAGTATGGCTAGGGCTGCAGCTGCACCTCTTATTAGAAAGCACTTTGCATTTTCTCCCCATGCATCTGAGAGTGCACTCAGACTCTTTTGCTGACATATTGCCACATAGTTTACATATTCATGTATAACCTGGTATTCCCATTTCAAGCCATCTTATTGAAATGAGCATGTGCTATTTAGACCCTCACCACCACGAATTAACACCACCAGGGTAGTGATTAGCTCTCCTTGTGGGTTTTTACCCAACACTGCTTAAAGCTGGGCTGACAATCTCCTGCTTCTTCTATCTCTCCATGAGTAGAGATAGGATCCTCAAAGAAGCAGCATCCTGCACCTTTGGCATGAATCTGCTATGTGGTGTCCAGATCCTCATTCACAACTGAGGACTTGCTTTGGTTTAGGATCACTTTACCACCATTCACTAGGATGCTTTAAGCTCTTCTCTTTGATAATTAGAAGCCAGGAGCACTTGATGTGGAATTATTCCTACATCCCCACCCAGGCTCAAGTCTTAATCTGCTGTGCTATAGACTCTCTTCCAGTAGTGATACAGAGACCTGTGATAACAGTGTCAGAGCCAGGCTGACAAGGACAGATTCCTCCTTTCTTATACATTCAGTTTCCACCATGGCTTAACACTCTTTGTCTGCTAGCTTCCTCAAATGAAGAAGAAAGACACAGATGTCAGCTGGAAGTACCACCTAAGTGGGTGGCTGCATTTAAAATTATAAAAGGAGAGTATCTGCAAGTTGAAATTGTTTCAGCATCTGGGGCACCTGTAATCTATGCTATTTGTACTGTGTCATGCTAGTTCCATTCACCCCTTGTGTTTCTAAAGGGGAACAGGTGGCACTGTTTTGGCCTAGTGTGGATACTTCTGAAGGTCTTGGCTGCTGCTATGCAGGAAAACATACTACACTGAGATACCAATTCAGCAGTAATCAACCATTTCTCCTGTCTTGGCAAGTATGGGGGCTCCATAAATCTTGTATGATCCAGAAATGAGTGTCAACCATGTAGGTTGGTGTCACAAATAACAGCAACTCCTTGAACTCTGCATAGAGAGCAATGCAGAAGAAAACTTGTACTGCTCCTGCACAGAATCTGTGTAATATATTTATGATGACATCCTCATTCTCTTGGGCCCATCTTCCCTCCAAGGCTTGATCCCATGGTATTCTGCTAAGCAGATCCCTGAAGAGGCCAAAGTTTTCTCTGCTGAATTCCAAGATAGTGAGTTTGTGGTGTCCCCTCCTTGCTGCCCTGAGGATCTTGAATTCCACCATTTCATGGTCACTCCAGTTAAGGCTGCCTTTAAGTGTCACATTCCTCACCAGCCCCTCCTTGTTGGTGAGAAAAAGGTCCAGCATAACACCTCTCCTCATTGGCTTCTCTATCTTTTGGAGAAGGAAGTTATCACCAAAGCATTCCAGAAACCTCCTGGATTGCTTATGTCCTGCTGTGTTGTCCATCCAACAGATGTCAGGGTGACTGAAGACCCCCACAAGGACCAGGGCTTGTGAACATGAGGCTGCTCCTGTCTCTCTATAGAAGGCCTCATCTGCTTAGTCTTCATGGTCAGATGGCCTGTAGCAGACTCCCACTCTAATGTCACCTGTTTCTGCACTCCATTTAAGGCTGACCCATAAGCTCTCAGCTGGCTCCTTATCCATTCCCAGGAGAAGCTCCATGCACTCCAGCTGGTCATTGACATAGAGGGTAACACCCCCTTCTTGTCTCCCCTGCCTGTTCTTCCTAAAGAGTCTATATCCTTCCATTCCAACACTTCGGTCATAGGATCCATCCCATCAAGTCTCTGTCATGCCAATAAGATCATAGCCTTGCAGGCATTCACACATCTCTAAAACCTCTTGTTTATTCTCCCATGCTATGTGTGTTTGCACAGAGACATTTAAGCTGGGTACCCGATGACATTGACTTACTAGATGGAGTGGCTGGAATTCCTTTGTGCTGCTCTTCAGGTGCTCTCCTGCTGACCTGTGATCTTTTTTCAGCCTCTGGG
Organism: Mesitornis unicolor; assembly: GCF_000695765.1. Taxonomy (NCBI): domain Eukaryota; kingdom Metazoa; phylum Chordata; class Aves; order Mesitornithiformes; family Mesitornithidae; genus Mesitornis; species Mesitornis unicolor. The sequence goes on along the minus strand of NW_010168273.1, from coordinate 13,364 downwards.
CGTCTATTGCTGGCACAGAGATCAAACTGGCAGGAGTGGGATGGATTGAGGCTCCCCCCCCCCCCGCAACAACTTTTGTTTAAAGCACTGTTCAGCAGCTTGGCAAGCCTATGACCAAAGATGCTCTTTCTGACGTGGATACATGTTTACCTTGAATATTTAATGCACATTGGTAGCTGAACTTATAAATATTTAAAAAAAATATATGCAAGCAGCCTAGCAGTGACTATAAGCTGAGGAAAACCCGCTGAATACTTGCTTCCTTTCAATACCACCTGAAAAACCCAAGGAACTGCCCATAGTATTTATGCACTCTGTTGGTGGTATCATGAAGGATTATCTAAACACACATTACCCCTGTCATAAAGATAAGGTTCTCAAGGCTTAACTGAAGCTATCAAAGGTGTAAGTTAAGACAAACAGAAGACATGTCTCATCCAAACAAGCTTTTTCCCATCCCCTCCTTATCTCCCTTGCAAAAACCTTCACAGTAGTCTAGTAGAAACCAGTTTTATTATTTGATTATTTAACTTCTGAACCCAACATTGTAGCATTTCAGAAATATGAAAATACAAAGCATTATTAAACAAATAACTTTGCTATCACCAAACCTGGAAAATAAATATATCTTTGTTCCAACACAAACAGCCTTTGAAATTTTTGCTAGCATTTGTAAGTGACAAAGTCCTTTAACAGCCACTGTGACTGTGTTATAATGTTTGGAACAGCACTTATAAACAGGGAAATAAAAAACTTCAGCCACTGCATATTGTGTCCATAAAGTCAATGGGCCAACACAGACAGCTAGTGGGTGATACTCCCAAGCTGTCCAATCTTCTGGAGTTGTCCCTATGCTTGCAATGAAGGATTACTTACAGGACCTCCTGCTCTTACTCGCCTGCCCAAGTATGCCAGACCAGAAAGATGTGGCTAAGTTGTAGGCAGAGCAGACTGATTACTAGGGACGGCTTTGCTCACTTCCCTTTACAGTGTTCTGCCCATAGGCCCCCAAAGAGTCTTTCTTCTTCACCTCTTTCATTAACAATAAAGGGTTTTTTCCTCCAGTGTTAATGCTTTAGATTCTAGAGCTGCTCTTTCCTAGCTTGCTGAACAAGCTGCAGCATGGAGGATGGAGTTTGGCTGCATTTGTGCTCTCAGAAGCCTGTCTTCTGCCTCCTGAAAGTCACAATCTGCTCCATGGGTTCGCTTTGCAAGTGGAGGTGTTCTGTTCAGAGCTGGATATATGTAAAGGCCAAACCTTTTTATCTCCAAAGTAACCTGAAATATGTGATGCTCACTTTTCCCATAACGTGTAATGGAGATATTTTAATGCACTGATAAATATTGCAAGTGTATCACTTCAGGGTTAGTGGAGCATCAGGGTATCATAATGTATTATCATTGGAGATCTTGTACTTGCATGTATCTTTAAATGTTCTGTGTTGTCACAAAGTGATGTCACTGTTGTCTTGTCAAAATATGTGCTTTAAAAGTCTTTTTACACACATTTCAGACTAGCAAATAATACCTTTAAAAAATCAATGGCTTTTGTTACTTCATGAGCATAAACTATCTCTTGCACATTTAAAGCAAACTGTTAAATGTTTTTTCTGTTATACTCATGTTTGTTATTAAAAACCCAAAATCATTAACAAGGCCCCACAAGATTCTAATTGGTTTACGTCCCTAACTGTTAAAGCTAAAAGCCTTTGCAAAACCTTTGCGAAAATACTTTAATAGGTAGCAATACAAAGTTTTAAGATGATGTAAATTAACAGAGAAGCTGGATGTACAGTGATAGGTACAGCTGCAGCTGTCCTTCAGTCTTACTTCCATGTCTGTTACTTCTGTCTAAGTAAACAGGAATAAGCACAGACAGAGGCTGTAATTTTATTTTTTTTTATTTCTGAAAGACTTGGAAAAAAGTTTGTATGTTATCTGTTCAAGGGATGATTATGAGGTGTCTTTGAGATGTGAAAAAGGCAAATGCAGAGTTTCTAGAAAACTTACATGCACTTGTAGGAAACACTGATGAACCTGAAACAGATCTACTCAAGAACAGCTGGAATGAGTGGAGAAGTGCAGCCTCTAACTTATGATGAGAAATTAATAGAGTTTATTCCATGTAGCCAAAAACTAGAAAATGCCAAAGAGATATGCTTGCTCTTGGTTACACATAGGTGAATAAAGGGTTTCTCCAACTAGCAAATGTAGGTGTGAATTACTCATGAGTAAATTTAGTTGTGTAATTAGAAGAATATACAAATCTGCAACATCAGTGAGTTTCAGAGCAAAGTTCTAATTAACAACAGGGTGAAAAAAAGATGTAATTATACTCCAACAGGAGTTTAGTCTTAGAATTTCCCAACTTGCAAGTTTGCTCCATGTTTAAGCAAAGTGTTTAAGCAGTACTTATCTTAAAACTTAACAAGCAGTGACCTATTTAATGTGAAGTAAATGAATCCTAAAATTATCTAGAATGTTTCTAATTAGGCAGTTTGACAACAAAGTTACAAGACACACCTGGGTCAACAGTCTGAGGTCGTTCTTATGCAAATAAAAGTACATATTAAACCAATGAGCTTTATCAGACAACTCCTTGGCAATCCTACTTTAAAGGCTCATTAATGTCTTACAGAAAGTGATTATGGGTAAGTTTCACATGTTCTTGTCATGTACTTTACTGGGTATTGTACTTTAGTCACTGATACAGCTTGTATCACTAAGCCTATTTTCTCAAGAAAAGGGATGTAGTTATGGAAATAAGATAAACTACATATTTCAAGGTTGGCAGAGTTTTGAAAATTGAAGGACCTATTAGTAATGAGAAAATTCCCAACAGTTTTGGGGAAGTAGATCTCCATCATAATATAGAAGGAATCACAGTATTTTATTTGGATAGCCATTATGCTTCTGCATTTCTCTGATGGTAATGTGATTAGGTTTTCAGTGTTCTGGGGAGGGAAAGTTATGTAGAAGGTTTTTTGTTTTTATGTTATTGTTTGCATTCCTTTTGACTGTGATCTGACAGGTGGGATATAGTGTAGCATTAGTCACTAAAATAAGAGCTGAGAAGGTATCAATTTAATTCCTGTGTCTTATGCAAAAAAATTGAAAACTCCAAGACTGTTTAATAGTCACCGTTTCTCTCTGTATTATTCAAAACTCTCATCCATTATTAGAAACAAAGTCTTTGAAAATCCTATTTTGACTAGGGTTTGCAATAAGTGCTGCTGTTCAACGTAGGTATTATGTGATTATTCATTGCAGTTGAGCCTTCAGCTGAGTTAAATGAAGTGCACTTAAATGTTCCTTCTTCCCCTGTCATTAACTACTCTATGTCAGCCTCTAGTTAGGTCCCATAGATCAATGTTTCTCAAACTGTGGGCTGCAAAAGAACTCAAAGGGGTTTGCCAACCATTAGTCGGCAACAGTCAGCAGCAGTGCACTTCCCTAAGTCTGCAGATCTTTTTTTCCCAAGAGCGGTAAATGAGAAAAATATTAAATACTGAATGCATACATTTATTTTATCCAGAGAACTACTAGCTACCTTTAGCTGCTGGCAGTGTCTTATTTCCTTTAGAATACACAGTATACAACAGCGGCCTTTCACGCCCTTTCCCTAGAAGAACTGATCTATTATGAACTCAGGTGATTATAATGAAAGAATTGAGCAAATTGTAGATGCTTAATGTATTGAGAGTGGATTGCAGTGTCAAAAGGTTTGGGAACCACTCTGGTGCTTAGATTTATTTTAGAAAGAGTGCAAGCCCCCTTTTTTTGCCTACCTCTCTCACTAGCACCACTTAGATGTCTCGGGACACTTCAGATGACTGCATGTTTCTACATGACTACATGGCATTCTATGATGTATCAGGGAGACAAAGTCCTACCATACTCTGAGCAGGGCTGGGAACCTGGGTCCTTTGCAGCATAATCAGGTCAACAGTGGCATACCAGAGCACAGTGGGCAGGGATGAATTCTTCTCTGACCCATAACCCTTCCAGAGAACGAAGCTAAGGGTTGGGAAGGGTGTCGTGACATTTTTGTGACTACATCACAGTTGTGGAGCTTCTGGCAGGCATTTCATCCTAGGCAAAGAGATGGAAATGGGAAAACTACAGAAAGCTACTAGATAGTGTAGGAACTGCTCTCTTAATGGGAATATAAAACAACCTGGACTCTATGTTGAGACCACTTTTCCTCTGTGGAGCAGGTGTTGTGCCTTGCCATTCTGTACTAACATACTTGCTGTTTGTTGTATCACTGAGATATTGTAATGCTGCTTCTTTGCATCCCTATCTGCTGAATTTAGAGTATGTGAAGCTACAAGAAGAAAACAGACAAAGGCCTTTAGTTCCACTGCCTAAGTGAGAAGGTATATAACCTTCTACTCCTGAACCAGATCTAGGACAGCTGTGAGCAGAAGCAGCTGCTGCTGCTCTCCCACAGATGACTGAAACCCTGGGCCTGTAAGATCAGCAGTGACTGCTGGAGAGTGCATTGTATTTGGTGACACAGTGATCAGTGGTGGGTGAAAAGCTTTCAGACAAGGAGGATCACCTCCAAGCCCTCTTCTGGCACCTGGTGTTCTTCATTTTCAAGCAATGGCAGGTAAAGAGCAGAGGACACTGCTGCTTCCCCATCTAGCACCTGTGATATGACTGCTTCTACCCTTTTACCTCCCTGGGTTCCTAGTCTGTTGTCCTCACAGACCAGTGATGGACTCTCTGGGCAGTCTTAAAACAGTTTGCAGAGTTCAGGGCTCCCTATTGTAGGGCAGATAGGCAGCCCCCTTTTCAGGAAATACTTGATTATTTTTGGACTGGGAAAATATGGGAATGGGAGTAAACAGGAGATATTGCTTACTTCCTGCATCAAGGCCTGTAATCTGTGCATAGTTTAACTATACCTTTTCTCCTTCTAGGACAGAGTTGGAATATGCACTTAGTCATCTCAGTGGAAGATAGGAGAGAATATACAAAGGACTTGACTGCAAATGTACCTAACCCACACATGAAAATTGAAGCCTGCACTTCCTTATAGTCTCTGAAAGGATGAACCTTACTAGTGACACTGGAATAGTGAAAAATGAAATCTGCAGTGAATACATGCCTAATTTGTCACACACTTAGTGGCTGTGATAATTGGATGGGAGCCTAGTATGAAGAGTGTGCTTCCAGACTTCCTTTACTGAGATACAGCCATGCTCCTTATATTAAAGATGTCAGATTAAAATTCCTGAACTATAGAAAAACAAAATCAACTTAAAAAGTTGCTCTCTTATTCTTTCCCTTCTACTCCTTCACTCTCCCCCACAAAAATGTCAGGAACTCTTTTCTTCATGGACAGTCATGGTTGCTATCACTTCAGTTTATTCCCTTCAGAGGCTTCAACAGCAATCTCCCTACATCACCTCATTCCCTGTGCCACACTGTGGCTTGGAGCTTTTGCCTCTTATTCAGACACTGACTTTCCTCTTTCCTTTCACTTTCTTCTTCCCAGTTTTCAACGTACACTTCCCCTACACAAGTGCTTTTGTTTCAGTACACAGCCAATAAACCACCCTCCGTGCCTCACAGTGCACTGCTTTACAGAACTGTATTAACATCTGGACACTTTTTCTTCTTTCACATTTGTCATTGAGCTCAGTGACACAAGATCTTATTCTTTATTCATCTGTGACTCTATCAATAAGTACATTGACATCTTTGGTGAGAAAAGCAGTACATTGCACCTCTTCCCCAAGACATTTCAAGGCTGAGGTGACAGATTGCCCTTTCTTTTGTCCTCAGTTCAGACTTCCCTCTCTTCCTTTTCCCTTACTGCTCTCAGCTGGCATATTGACATGCAACTCTAAGCAGACACCAGGAAACAGTACCAGAGACATGTCTTTAGCCATCTGGTTGTGAATGAGGATATGTTCATAACACAAAAAAACCCCTTGAATTTTAGGACTGTAGCTTGCAACACTCAAAGCACAAAGTTAAAGCAGCCCGGGCTGTACAAGGAATAAGGGTATTGGAGGTAGTATTGTACATAAGATAAGGTATCTGTTGGGAATAATAGGAAAAGGTGGAGAGAGATGATTCTTAATTACTCTTCCTGAAAGGAGACACCTGTAGGTTGAGCACAGTGTGTCCCCATTAGAGAATGAGCATAGTGAGAGCAGGACACTTGCTTCACTGTTGTCTGAAACCAGATCGTTTCTCCTCTCTGCCAAGACCAAGACCTGAAACAGTATGGGACAGCTGGAGACAGCAGAGGGATTTGAATCGAGCTAGTTCCAGATGAAGCTGCAAGGTTAGACATGGAGCACTATCAGAGCAGCAAACAACAATAAATCAAGAGCACTGGCATAGTCTGCCGGAGCTGAGCTGTGCACTCAGCCATTCTTCAGGCTCCAAGCCTCAATGTGTCTTTCCAATGGCTTGCAATTGCTTAACCTTTGATGCCCATCCGTCTTTGTATTGTAGGTACATTGATGCTGTCAGTGGCAGCTGAGTAGGGGGGTAGAGGTGTGAGCATGACCATGTCATGGATTTATTAACGCTAAAGAAAAAAAGAAGTGAGAACCAGCATTAGGGATTTATGAATGTTAGCTTCACCCTATCCAGGGAGTTGATTAATGTCTTAATTATCTCAACACAGCAGGATTCTTCTAGGATTCTCTCTCCTGCAGCTGAATAGCTTTCACAGTATTTCAAGGTTTCCTGTTTAATGCTATAATTTAAAAATATCTTTATTTTTTCTTCTGTCACGGTGTAGGGCAAAAAACTAAAATCCATGCTGAATATAGAAGCTCCCTAAGAGGCTCTCTATATATGTTCCATAATTCTTCTAATTGTTCTGCCACTGAGGATGGATAACAAAGGTTTTTCTGAAATATTCATGGTATTATTTGCCTCCTTTAAAAAACAGGTAGATTTTCTTTCCAAGACATTTCAACAGTTTCTTAGTAGTCCTCAGATTTAAGCTTGAAGATCTGAACATTCTTTTTTTCACATGAGAAGTGGAATCATCCTCCAAAAATATTTAGCAAACATGGGAAACAGCCTGTCTGGGCTTTCCTTTTCTTCACATTGGCATGCATGGTACTTCATTCTTGTAATTTCTAGCTTAAACATTCACATTATTTTTCTGGCATTAAAAAGCCTTTTTCTAAAGTTTTCCTTGCACTTTCCTGGACAGAGCACAGGAAACTGTCAAAGAAAAATATAGTCCTTGAAAAGAAAGTAATGGAATATACCAGTTTCAATTACAGAAGTAATGAAAACATCCGACTTCACTTTTTAAGGAGGGCAGATTATTATGATATTTTTGGTTTGTTTTAAGAAACCCTATTGTAGGCTTATCTTCAGTAACTTTTTTCCTCTTAGAATGAGATAAAGTGAGAGTCCAGAGATCAATTTTTTCTCTATTGTAGATGAAGATGTACAATCTTGAGGAGAAATGAAGTGACATGTCAGATTGGTTGCTCCAAACTACTTGTGTTTTCTGAAAACAGCTAAAGCAAACATGGAGTTCTTAAAATATATTTTTTTCAATTGATAATCATTTTCACTGGGTTTTTTTTCTAATTTGATATACAATGACAAAGCAATCCCTTCAATAAAACAAACAAACAACAAGAACAAAAATCAACAACAAAAAGCCTTAGATTTTTTTTCTGTGAAAAGGTGCAGGAGTAGAATTCATCTTTAGGTATTTAGCCCATGTTTTGTTCTGAAATCTGGTTTTACTGAGTACAGTAGTCACGTGTAGGATTATTAACCACTTTAGAATTACCACTGATCACTGCTAATCACTGATACTTAACTGACTGTGTGTTCAGAATTATAATTTTAAAAATGCTTGACTGATGAATATTGACTCTACTCTTGACTCTTCTAAGAGCAGACTGATTGGAGGAATCCAAAAAAATATAAAGGCAACTTGAGAAGCTGATCAGGGGATTATTGCAATAGTTACTGACAGCAAAATTGATCTAGATCTTAGGTCCCTAGTTATTTCTGAAGTTGGTAGTACTCAGGTGCCTGAACGACCAGAGGCATCTGGCCACTGTAGTTTGTCTTTCAGCTACTTCTTTTTCCTGGGATAAAGATATATATTTGTTTGGAGAGGTACCCTGTACACTTTCCAAATCAGTCCCGTGTTTGGATTAGCAGCTCAATGGTTTGCCCAATCAATCACAAATATCTCCTGCTTCACCTAATTTCTAGCAGTTTCTCCTAACAGAGCTTCAGTTTCCCTGAGGCTTATTCTATTCTCATTACTCCTTCATTTTCCATCCCCCAAGCTGTTTTTACATTTCTCTATGTGCACTGCTGATTAAGAGCTCCCTGGTGAATCCAAGGTGGAACCAACCTCTCTTTATAACTCCTTCTTTGAACAATCCTAAGATTATTCTTAAAAGTGACTGTCTGTATTGGACATTATAACCAGTAATACTAAAAACATGGAATTCATTCTTCTGTAGTCTGCACATTTATAGTTTAACAAAAGCTGCAGTGCAGTTTCATCCTGTGATCATTCCTGCCTATCCATGACCATATCTATGAAATAGAACAGCAGTCTCTTTGCAATTATGTGCAACGCAGTAAGAGAAAAAAGATTGCATTTTTAGCTCCAGCAGCATCATGGGCATCATTACCAATAGCAAGGGTTTCCATTCAACCACATTGAAGCTCCAATGAAAAGAGTACAGTGAAGAGATTTAGACAGAGTTAGGACAAATATTCATGCAGACAGATCCAGGCTACACCCACACAGGGCATCCTGGAAGGGACAAAGACATGATAGATAAAGAGCAATTGACTACACAAAAATACTGGTCACTGAAAGCAACTACCCTGAAGGGATTCAGAACAGACCATCACACTGAGAACAGGAGCAGACACTGACCAAAACCCACAAAGTTAATGGCTCAGCTACAGCCTTGAAGATTAGGAGATGTTGAAAACTGACTTGTTTGGCTGTTTAGAACAACATCAGAGCAAAAGCCTCTTTATAAGTCTTTACTTTTTTATAAATTTTCCTATTTTATGAGCTCTACATGTTTGGTCTTTTTAGTTAGGCTGAATTTATGATCCCCCAAATCTCCCTAGCTCCCAGCCAAGGCTCCTTCAGGTTTTGAAGAGGAGCTCTTGGTTGTTTTTGCTGCTAAGGTGTTATACCTCACCTTATTGTCAAATCGAGAGGCCTCTGCAGCCACCAGTCATGCCCTTTTTCTTACCATGGTATCAGGTAGTGCAAGCCATTGCCTGGAAGGTGATGGAGGGACAATATGGGCATGAGACTGTCTTAGTGCTGGAGGAAAGGGCCAGAGGAGGCATGCAAATGTGTACAGCATTAGCTAAACTGTGAAATAGAAATATTCTGTGGCATGTGGCTTGGAATTGTTTTGGATAATTCAGTTCCATCAAACTAGGGTTAGAGATTGATCTAACAATTTAAATTTATACACAATTACCTTTCTAATAGCCAGGAATTGGACACTGTTTAGTTTACTAGTTTAGGAAGAGCCAGAGGAGGTTGATCACATGTAATTCTCTTTGAATACTTGATATTCGTTGTTACCGTCGTATGATGGTAACTGTTGAGACAAAAGATATGATATCATGGATTAAATGTCTTCTCACCTAGAACAGGAACTACTTGTTAGTTTGAATTTAAAATATGTTTTTTTGTGAATATTCATTATGCTTATTAATATCTTGAATATTACTTTTCTCCTTTGTGTTAAAGGCTCATAATGTTTTTATAAGCAATTTGTCATTTTGGAGACCTTTTTGGTACAGATTGTGTATGTATGGTGCCAGACATGATAATTCTGCATATGGATTGCTGCAGAATCTCCTCACCATAGCAATGGAGCCACATGAAATTTCACATCTAGAATAAGATGATGAGAATTCTGCCTCCTTCCAGCAACTTGTTTATCAGAAATTAAACCTTAATTCAACAAAAAATGTGTGTAGGTAGACTTTTTTACAGTTTAGTAGGACTGCTGACATGATTGAAGTTTAGGAATGTGCATTAATATGTTGCTGAACCAAGGCCACATGGGATGAGATGGGACTTCCTTGTTTATCTGCCTTTATATACACAAATACAGCAAACTGTTCATGGCTTATTTGCCCTGCTTAATGAGACAGAGAGGTTAAATTCCCAGACTACAGATATTTTGTTTTGATGTAAAGCAAACTTTATTACCTGAAATCTAGCAATAATTAAAATGTTTATCAAATGTGCAAACAGCTTCTTTTTTCCCCTTTCCTTCTAAATGTCTGAATTGGTTAAGAAATGTTTCTGTACTTTAATTAGACAGTAGAAATCTATGATACTGCCTTCATTTGGCTTTCAGCTGTTTACTCTGCATCAGTGAAATCCATACACTTTAAAGGAGATCTCAACTATAATTAAAAGTGTTATTGAACTAAACATAATTAGCAATGTTTATCTCATTATGTAATACTGCTGGCACAGAAAGTGGAATTCAAACTTGCTTTCTTTTTGGCATTATTGTTTTGCAGAGTTTAAAACAATGCCTGTAATTCAATCAGGTAATGACAATTACTGCTGTCAATTCTTGGGAAAGCTTGGTACACCTGAAGTTCATATATTTCAGCTAAACTCAAGTTATTATGGCATGTTGAATTTCAGAAAAGCACAGAACTGGGAAACTGCAGCCATTGATGTTTGTCCTCCAGTAGTTCTTCTACTGGTATTTGACATACTGCATGTTAATTTCTTTGCACCAAAAGACAAAACCAGGTAATTTTCTGGCTTCTAGAAATGCTACACTAAATTTTGCAATGTAAATTGATATATTTAATATTGTATGATGGGTGGAGTTTTTTTGAGCTGCAAGAATTTCTGTGCTGTGTTAACAATTACACTAGGTTTCACAGGCCAACCACTGCATAAGAAAATAACTTATAAGAAAGAAAAAATTCTCAGCTCAAAGTCAGTAGTAACCTTGAACTGGGCAGCTGTAAGACAGATAGGTCATTCTATTTTTAACACTAATGTATCCTCAGAGCTGTGCAAGCATGGGGAACCTTATTAAATGATCTCTGTTAACATGTCTCAACTGGTTATGTTAATAGCTATATATTGCATAAAGGCTGGACAATCACTATGAGCTGAAATCCTCCAGAAATACCTGTGTCATTTCTCACTGATATCTTCTTATTTTCTTCATGTTCAAGTAGTATAACAGCCCTGCAAATGAAGAGAAGATAAATCTGCAACTTGTGGTGAGGGACAGCCTCAGAATGGCAGATCTGAGCTGCAGATCTCTATGAGAAGCTGACATACTTACTCTCTGTGCTTCATCATCATCACCAAAACTGAAGCAGTCGCAGCAGCTTCTGATGCTATGAATATCTGTGTGCATAGTTTCAAAACCATTTTTATCATGAAATGCTATAGTGGCAATTCTTACCCTGGAAGTGTGTAGACACTAGCATCATGATCTGTCAAACCATCTTCAGATATATTGTGTTTCCAGGATCTTGGAGAAATGCGGAAAGGTTATTTTAAGGGTTGCTGTAGATATCAAAACAGTATTATACAACCAGAAATGCTTCTTGCTAGAGCATCAATTCTCTGTATTTACTGTCATGTGTGGCACTGGGAGTTGATTTTTTTTGAAACAGGATTTACTGAGCAACTCTTGTGTCCACTTAAACTTTTATTATTCCATTTTCAAACCTTTGTGTATTATGTAGTTCTCACTGAATGCTTCTTCATAGCCAATTTGAGATATTATACAAAGTATTTAATGTGAGGAAATAATCATATTTTTTGTATTTAATTGCATATTAGTCATACTAATTTGCAGGTAGATTCTGACCATCCCTTTTTCAGATCCCATTTAGATACACTACTATATGTGTCACTATGTGTTGATTGCCCTGCTTTATAGAATCATAGAATCACAAAATGGTTTGGGTTGGAAGGGACCTTAAAGATCATCTAGTGAAACCCTCCTGCCATGGGCAGGGGCACCTCCCACTAGACCAGGTCGCGCAAAGCCCTGTCCATCCTGGCCTTGAACACTTTCAGGGAGGGGGCATCCACAACTTCCCTGGGCAACCTGTGTTAGTTTCACCACCCTCACAGTAAAGAATTTCTTCCTAATATCTAGTCAATATCTACCCTCTTTCAGTTTAAATCCATTCTTTCCCATTCTATTGCTACCTGCCCTTGTAAAAAGTCCATCGCCAGCTTTTCTGTAGGACCCCTTCAAGAGCTGGAAGGCTGCAATAAGATCCCCCTGGAGCCTTCTCTTCTCCAGACTGAACAACCCCAACTCTCTCAGTCAGTCCTCATAGGCAAGGTGCTCCAGCCCTCTGATCATCTTCGTGGCCCTTCTCTAATCCTGTTCCAACAGCTCAATGTCCTTCTTATACTGGGAGTCTCAGAACTGAATGCAGTACTGCAGGTGGGGTCTCACCAGAGCAAAGTAGAGGGGCAGAATCACCTCTCTCACCCTACTGGCCGCACTTCTTTTGATGCAGCCTGGAATGCAGTTGTGTGCAAGTGCACATTGCGGGCTCATGTTGAGTTTTTCATTGACCAACACCCCACAAGTCCTTCTCCTCAGGACTGCTCTCAAGCCATTCTCCCATTTATTTGGGATTCACTGTCCTTCCTGGTTTATGATCCTTTGGTTGCCATTAGTTGTTCATGAAATATGCCATTATTGGCACATAAGATTTTGGTGTCTCAGAGGTTAGTCATACAGTGATCACTCACTCCTCTACTTAAACAAATAATCATTCATGACAATGGTGCAGATCTTTAGGGAGATTAAAAACTTGCTGAAAAATGAAGGCTCATTCGAGGTATGCTGTACAATTTGGTACTGTTTGGGGACTGAAATCTTTGGGGAGAAAGGAATTTTCATAGTATTTTCATTTGCACCAAAAATGCCACTTTAAAATAGATATTATTCTGCAACAAAAGCTTTACAATTAACTAGTGCTCTGAATGATTCCTTTTGAAATTTAGTAGAGGGAATGTTAAAATATCAGGAGAAAGCAAGTGCAAGCCATTTAAAATGTTTTTAAAACAGCCCAATTCTTCCTACCACTTATAGCAAGTCCTTTTGATATGGGAGGATACATCTAAAGCTGTAAGCTCCATTTTCTTTCAGTTGCGATGTTTGTTGCAATACTCTCAGAAGTTTAACACAGGATGCAGAAAAAAACTTGATGAACTCAGTACATTGAACCAAACAGCATTTTAAACCCTTCTCCCATGACATTTCCACAGGTTTCTTAGCCTAAACCTCTAGTATTATCCTCTTTTCAGTTAAGGGTATTTCAGGAGGTTAAAAATGTCTACATTTTGT
>NW_010168272.1:26468-27957 GCF_000695765.1 Mesitornis unicolor | reverse complement strand
ATCCAGATCATTGATAAAGATGTTAAAATGGGAAGATGGACAGGGGGCTGGATCTCCTTAGCCCAATTACAGAATAGTTCATTTTAGCCAAATTTGAAGGCAATAAAGCAGCGAGAAAAACGAACTTTAGGGAGCAGCAAATATGGAAGAGGTGGGGGACAGGAGGAAAAGAAAAGGTTTTTATATGACTTTAGTTGTGAAGCTTCTTTGCAAGGCTTCCCTTCGGCAGGGATGCTCCCAGCAGAGGTGGGAATTCGGCAAATGACCAAAATACGGCTGGGGGTGCCCACGGCCACAGCACCGTGGGTCTGTGGGGTGGGGAGGGACAGCTGGCAAAGCAAGTGAGGGAAAACACAGTATTTAACTTGAAATTGCCTGCCTTGCCTTCCTCCTGTCCCTGAAAATCACATTTCCTTGAATTCAAAAGCATTCTGAAGTTTTACTAGTTTAGGAAAGATTGAATAAGCATGTAATTAAATTAATTACAGAATCGCTGCTCTGCATCCGACTGCGGGAACAGCAGCGAATCAAGCAAATGGATTCAGAATCACCTCCTAAACGTTTCTCAGCCCCAGAAAACTTCAAGATCCATTTCAAACCACTTACAGCACAGACCCAAAAAATCCAACCCCAAGCTTCCTTTACCTGTATGGGGATGTGCTCCTAATGGGGACGACCCGACACGGTTCCCCTTCCTAAACCAACAGCAGCCGCTCAGAGTCAGACCCCTCCTCTCCCTGCCTGCACCCCCTGCCTGTTCACAGCTCCATTTCTCATGAATCTATGCAAGGAGGAAACAGGAAAATCCCTCTGCGAGCTCATGGCTGAAGGGTGCATTGCAAAGCGGATGCACAAATTGAGGATGGGTGCGGGGTTCCCACTGGGGAAGGTGACCCCAGCCCCACTGATGCTGCAGCAGCATCAACAGGGCCAGAGCTGAGACTCAGAGGTCTCAAACAAGGGCTGTGCATGGTCCAACGCGGTGAGCTGTGCTGGTATGGCTGGAGCAAGGTGTCTGGTTGTCCAGAGCATTGATCCCCCTGGCCAGGGGATGTCTGAGATCAGAGGATCTTCTCCCAGGTAACCAGCGACAGGAGAAAAGGAGATGGCCTCAAGCTGCACCAGAGGAGGGTTAGATTGGATATAAGGAACAATTTCTTTACTGAAAGAGTGGTCAAACACTGGAAGGGGCTGCCCAGGGCAGTGGTGGAGTCACCATCCCTGGAGGGGTTCAAAAAAATGTGTGTATGTGGCACTTAGGGACGTGGCTTAGTGGGCATGGGTGGTTGGACTTGATGACCCTAAAGCTCTTTTCCAACCTCAATGATTCGAAGATTCTAGGAGCCCCTTTCTCCACTACAGGAAAGCAGAAGAGCGCAACCAGAGGCGGATCAGCTACAAACAGCTCAAGCTGCGTCCCAGCCCTGGCAAACACCAGACCACAAGCAGCAACATGACCACGGGGAGCAGGCAAAGGCACCCCACCTTA
>NW_010168272.1:24242-26358 GCF_000695765.1 Mesitornis unicolor | reverse complement strand
CTGCCGAGCCCATCCGGGCGGCTGCCGGCTGCTCTGGATGTGGTGGGACCATCCTGGTGCAAATGAGCCCCTTCGGTGCAGGGGACGCAGCGAGGCTCTTCCTGCAGTCCCATGCTCAGCAGAAGGGACCTGGGAAGGGGACCACGGGGTCTGCAGCCCATGGCATGCACAGAGAGGTGTCGTACCCCAAGCATGGCTCAACAGCGTGCACGTCTGCTGTGGGGAAACAACCAGGGCAGAAATCACATGTAAATGCTAACCTGGGTGACTTTGCTCAAGTGAAGTAACCTCTACCAGCAGCAGTGCTGCTGCCAGGAAGATGTCCACACACAGCCTCAGCGGCTTCAGCTCGCCAACACCAGTGTCCATCCCCTACCCTATACAAGATCACAGAATCACAGAATGTCAGGAGTTGGAAGGGACCTGGAAAGCTCCCCCAGTGCAACCCCTGCCAGAGCAGGATCACCAGAGCAGTCACACAGGAACACGGCCAGGGCTTTGGGGGTCTCCACACAAGGAGACTCCACAACCTCTCTGGGCAGCCTGGGCCATGCTCCATAACCCTCACACTCACAAAGTTTGGCCTCATCTTCAGCTTGAACCTCCTATGCTGCTCCAAGACACTGCCTCCAAACCTACACGAGAGGTGTCAAAGGCAGAAGAAGTCAAAGAGGCAACATCTGCAGGGCTGCACCCCTGGCAAACAGGTCCTCAGGCACCACCACCACCTCCTCCTTGCTCAAAGAGAAACACTTCATAAAGAAACCCAAAGAAGATTTCCAGGACCTGCACTGGTTTCAGTAAGCTGATGGTCTGTTTGTCCACAGTAAACCTCACTGGCTCCCAAACAGGGATGGACACCACCTGATGTGATCACCCAGGATCTACATCTTCAAACGGAGCAAAAACCAGCAAGTTACTGGAGAGGAACCAGCTTTGGAGGCTGCAAATAGAGCTTGTTGAGCCAAGCAGGGATAAGCAGAAACAAATATATCAACAAGGAGCTTCTCTAGTCTCCTGAGACTGCAGGAAGGGCCTATCTTGTCCTCCAAAAAAACTTACTAGCCAATGAAGCAGCTGCCAGCATGTGCAGCCACGTGTGCTGCATCAACAAGTCTGGTCACAACCAGCCCAGAAGCCACCAAGAGCTTGATGATGGGATGGGCCCCAGCACACAGCACAGCTGCAGGGAGCAGCAGGACCCCAGCAGTGCCCAGGACACCGGTACCTGCTCCTTCTCTGCTGGTGGCAATATGGGGCACCCATGCATGCGTTTTGTACTGCTTGGTCTCATTACGGCTCGCTGGGGAACGGCCTTTGAGTCAGAGGGAAAGGAAGCAGGGGATGAATTATGCGTTGTTTGACCTCAGGAACGGAAATCCATCGAGTTTCACTACTTCGTCACTCCAGCGCTGCCAGCCACAGTGCCAAGATTGCTGCTGGGACTGATGCAGAGGCAGGGGAGGACACAGCAGTGGCATTTTGGGCAGAAGGTTTCAGTATTTGGTACTGGGGAGATGGGGTACAGAAGTACAAAATATGCTTTCTTAAATATTCAAGCAGGGGATTTAACTTTTTAAAAAGAAGTTAGACATGGTAGTGCTTTAAACTAATAATACCTATTTTCACGTTTTTCAGTTTAGCTCAGAAGAATCCCAGTAACAGGGTGAAACCCTGACATAAGTTCAAGCAGTGCAATACATCTCCATAAACCATCAGATGTAATACCTAGGGTACCACACGCTCAGGGCAGCCACGTGTAGCTCTGGCCACTAGCATTTTATGGGAATAAAAACCCAACATATAGAAGTAGAGAGTGTCTTGTTTCAAAATTCAGGAGGCAAAAGGCCCTTCACCTCCACCTCCAGGGATCAGCAGTTGCTGTCCTCACAACACAGCCAGAATTACAGGGAATGGGTAAGGCAGGTATTGACTCTGCAAGCCAGGCTAAATAAAACACAGTAATAAACCCTCACTGTAACAGAAAAACCCAGCTGGTTCACTCACGTCCATCCCTGCGGTAACTCCTGCAAACAGAGCAGAGTTTGCTCAGAAATTAGTTTGGTCCCAGGTGAAATTAGGTGCTGCCCTCCATCTCCTGATAAAGAGGTTTGCA
>NW_010168272.1:1505-24211 GCF_000695765.1 Mesitornis unicolor | reverse complement strand
AAGAGCGTCTCAGGAAAACTGTTGGATTTCCCCAGTTCTGGGGTTTTACCGTTTTTCCTCAGGTATGGTGCTGACTGAAAGCAGCTGCAGTGCACTGACCTCCTCCAAAGTCAGGAACAGAAGAAGGCTGCTTTCATCTCATCTCTTGTTACCAACCTTTTGCACAGCTATGGCTTGGGAATTTATGGCAAATTTTGGAAGAAACAGAGAGAAATACTCGAACATCAGCTTTAGAGTCCAGAGCACACCTTGTTTCCCATTGCCTCAGAAAAGTACAGATCAGACCACAGGACACGATAGTCACCCTTGTCCCATGGCTCCAGATCAGTGGTGGCAGCCCAGGAGTGATCGCCCTGCAGGAGAAGCAGCCGGTGCTGGAGTCCACGGGGATGGGCTGCCCAGCACGAGCCCCTGCTCCTACCCCTGCACCCAACAGCTCTGCTCTGTGTGAGCACACAGGATGGTGAATCTGAAGGAACCCGCTCAGGAACCGCTTCTTCTCAGAACCAACGTCCAAAGGGATTTCTGGAGAGGGCTGGAAAAGGCAATAGGAAGAAGCCAGAGGGTTTCCATGTGTCTTCTTGGAGTCTTGTAGGAAGGAGCTCAGGGCAAGACTTGGCACACCAATAACTGCAAGGAGCAGGAAGATACTGAGACACAAATATTTTTGTACAGCACGAGCTAGAACAAAGTTCTCCATTTGACTTCATCTCAAGAGTAAGATCCACCAGCTTCTTGGAAACCAAGGACTCCCACGGC
This sequence comes from Mesitornis unicolor, assembly GCF_000695765.1. Lineage (NCBI taxonomy): Eukaryota > Metazoa > Chordata > Aves > Mesitornithiformes > Mesitornithidae > Mesitornis > Mesitornis unicolor. The sequence continues at coordinate 23,452 of NW_010168272.1, read as the reverse complement.
CACTGTGTGGTTACAGCTGACTGCAAGGCGGCAGCTCACCAAACTCTGCAGTGAAGCCTGAAGGCATAAAGTACAGTTAATGTGGTAAAAATCCAGTGGAGGCCAAGCAGCAGCTGGAGGGGTGACTGTGTGGCTCGGAGGTGTTTTTGACCCAGAACTCCATGGCGTGACGGGAACTCGCACAGGGTCTGGTCCAAATCCGGTGGAGGTGTGGTACGGCCGGGCAGCATCGTGACCCGGGGACATGGCACTGCTCCAGGGCTCCGAAACCCTGCTCCTGCTCCTGCCCGTGCTCTGGCAACCCTGGGAACGGTTTATTCTTCAACCATTTGTAATCAGACCAGAAACTGTGGGACTCTACAGTGCTCAGCTCCATGAGACCTGGCTCAGCCAGCACGCTGAGGAGCAGATCGACTGCAAGCCAAAGAGCCACCGCTACCAAGTCACACCAGAAAACGGTGCTGGACAACCGATGTGACACCACAGAGGGGTGAGGACTCCAGATTTGGTGCCAAGCCTGAACCATGCCATGCCTTAAAGCACGTGATGGGAATGCACAGAGCCCCCTGCTCTGCACCGTGGCCGTGGTGGCTGGGACGGGCAGGCAGGGCTGTCCCCAAACACCAGGCAGAGACCGGCAGTAACGCACCCAGAGACACCAAGGACAGCCTGAGAAGTGGGAAATTAAGACACAAGACTTTGGATTTCGCTGAACGATGCTCTGGGGACATCCCCACCTGGGTGACAGCGACCCCACGAGCTGCATTACCGGAGGTTCAACCGTGTCCGTATGAGCCACAACCCGACCGCTGGAGACACTGCAGAGCTGCTGAAGGAAACTTCTCCCTTCACAACTGCACGAATGACTGAACTGCAGGCATCTCTTGAGTTTTAATACCACAACCCTCAGCCCCTTTCACCCTACTGGAGGTGAGCCCTTGAGCAGCTGAAGTGGTCTAATGGTACAGAGTGGGCTGCCTTCCTCCTCCAACCACCCTCCTCCTCTCGCTGTGCCTGCTCCCCTCCATAAACCAATTTCCCCACCAAGCTGGCAGAAAGCCCTGCCTCTTCCTCCTCTCCACTGCTTCTTCTTAATGTGCTTTTCCTGGGTTTGGGAGATAAATCAACTCACAGAAGGCTCCAGCAAACACCAGCCCACGAGAGAAGCAGCAGAAGAGCATGGACAGAAGGCAGAGGACCCGCGCCTCCATCTTTTGCCAACAGCACCCTGTTGGCCAGGCTCCCTTCCCCGTCTTGCAGGCTCTGCTTGCCACCCACTCCTCCCTTCCCGGGGATGATCAGTGGTGTCATTAGCACCCAGCAAACGAGGGCTAAGGGAGTACACACCTCGAGACACTCAGTAACGCTGCCGGCAAACCTGAGGAGACCGCAACGTGCCGGTCTGCCCGCGGACCGCGCTCGGAAAATACTCCTAAGAAGCACACAGCTATTTTTAAAGGAAATCCTGGACGGTTCTGAACATGAACGCCACGGGCAGCAGCAAAGGTGCACCGAGCCAGCGAGCCGATGGGCTGGATCTGGTAGCCTAACACCTCTCCGTGACAGCGCTCGAGCGGCAGCAGCCAAGCAGGGAAGGAGGCCGGAGCTCCGGCCAAAGCCACGGTCCTGCCGACGGGTGCCAAGAGACACAGGAGCGTAGCCAGAGGCACACGGGAGGATCTCCAGAGGAGCTGCTCGCTGCGGGTCAGGAACCACCGACGCAGCAGCGCGGTGCTGACGGGCGTCAGGACGCGGTGCACGTCACGTCAAGCGATGCACGGGATCGTGGGGGAGTTTGTCTTGTGCTTAATTTGTAGGAGTTGATGCGAACAGGTCAATTAGTGAAAGCTCGCTGGAGTGAGGATTTTACCAGAAATTACATTATCCGGCCTTTAAAGGCTCCTAGCAGTGCTTTCATGGAAGAACTGGAGAAGAAAAGGGATTAATCTCTACAAGTGGAAAGAACATAATTTCTTATTTTTAGGAATAACGTTTCACTACAAACCCAGTGACCGGGACGGATCAAAACCAGCAAGACATCAAACTAAAATGTCTCTGAAGGACAGGAGTGCTGGAAAACCTCTCACAAAGAAAGAGATGAGGGAACAACTCCTGGCACCTTAGATGACACCTTGGTCTCACCACCTCCGCTAGTCCAGGGATGGGTCTGGGTCTCCCAGAGCAAGGTGTCCCAGCGTGGCATCCTGCATCCCGAATGACGTTGCTGCAGCCAAAGGCACCGTCACCAAGAGACTCCTCTCAGTCACCTCCCTCCTTCCTGCTCTGTTTGCACTTGTACTGATGGGAGGGACCTTCCCCACTGCAGTGCGTGGGGGGACTGCAGCGGCACCAGCGCTGCAGAGAGACTTCATCTTTACATTCTTTTCGAACGTCAAGCAAATCAGCAAGTGCCATCAAGACTGACCCCAAAAATATGAGTTATATCAGCACATTATAGCAACACTGCACATCTGCCTCAGCCTTGGTGTTCTCCCACCTCCTCCATGAATGCTCTCCTCCTCATGCCCACCCGGAGATCCCTCACACCATGGCAGCGTGGTGCTCTTCTGAACAGAGTCCTCGAGCATCCCTGTCCTTCAGCCCTCTGGAAATCACACAGACCATCATGTCCTGCTTCCTCCTTTGCTTCATCAACCTCCAAAGCTGAACCACCACCCAGACTCCACAGTAAGTCTCATCTCGTACTGTCACAGGCTGCTGTAGACATTTAAACAGCAGAAAACCCCGCAAGTTTACAGAAATCCATCCTCCCTCTGAACACGCTGCTGGGATCTTACCCCAAAGCACAAGGAGCTGTAGCTTTGGGGGTGATCTGGGCCTTAAGGAAAGGACCACAGAGCTGAGTCTGCAGGGTTTGAGAAAGGTGTTTCTGGCAAATAGAAATAGAGATTCTTCCTGCACCAAGGTGCCCTGCCCAACCTAAATCCCAAGCCAGCAGCTCAGCCAGCACCCACAGCACGTGGCCATGGTGCCACACGGACAGGTTTGGGCTGCTCCAGACACAGGGACTTCACGTTTCACTGAGCCACGCAGGCTTCCTTGGGCACCTCTCACTGCCCATCTACAAACAGGAACAAAACTTCCAGCCTCAGTGCACCATGGCAAAAACAGCCTCAGTTCTCTGTTGGGAGAAGCATCTTGGTACCCCAAATGGGATCCCCCTGCATCCACCTGACGGTGGAGAGAAGGTGCCCTTCCCAGCACATTTCTGGCTCCATAATCCCACAGCAAATCCCAAGGATGCACTTCCCAGGAGGCTACAGAAACAGGGAGAGAAGCTCTCACACAGTCTGGACAACAGATTCAATCTCACTTTAAAGTCTTCCACCTCACTTATCTCCCACATAGAGGAGCAAAGGCAGGTCACAACATCTGAAACTTTCTCTAGGGTTTGTTCACATTTACCCCTTTCCATGTAACAAACCAGAAGGGCTGATAGAGGATCAGAGAATGATTTTGGTTGGAAAAGGCCTTTAAGTCATCAAGTCCAACCACCAAACCAGCCCTGTTACCATGATATGAAAAATTCAAGCCCAGCACTGCTGCACATCCAAGCCAAGCTCTGCCACTTCTTCTCCATGCCTTAACTTCTGCACTCCCAAATGAAGTCGCCTCTTTTGGTTTGCTCTTGCTCCAGCCTAAGAAACAAGGAATTCAAGACCTGGTTTAATAAAATCTCAAGTTTTCACTACTCACAGGACACAGTTCTGCTCTTCCTACCTAGGTCTAACAAGCCGTGTAAGACACGGGGACTCGAGGTCGGGTATTTCCACATCCCCTCACATCTGAGCACTAACATCAAGGTCTTCTCATCCTCCATCCAAGCGCATTACCGCTATTGACTTCACACCACATAAAACACTCGGAGCAGCTGGAAGGCGAGCAGGTCCTGTGCTGCAGGCACGCTCACAAGCAATATGTTCACTTTCCTCTCCAAAACAGGCTGCGATTTGAAAACAGCAGCGGTGCCAGCTCCAGCACAAGCGAGGCTTGGTGTGGTAACCACATCTCACAGAATCACAGAATCACAGAACATGAGGGATTGGAAGGGACCTCAAAAGCTCATCCAGTCCAATCCCCCTGCCGGAGCAGGAACACCCAGATGAGGTTACACAGGAAGGCGTCCAGGCGGGTTTTGAATGTCTGCACAGAAGGAGACTCCACAACCTCTCTGGGCAGCCTGGGCCAGGGCTCTGTCACCCTCACTGAGAAGAAGTTTCTTCTCCAATTGAAGTGGAACCTCCTGTGTTCCAGTTTGTGTCCATTACCCCTTGTCCTATCATTGTTTGTCACCGAGAAGAGCCTGGCTCCATCCTCGTGACACTCACCCTTTAAATATTTATAACCATGAATGAGGTCTCCCCTCAGTCTCCTCTTCTGCAAACTAAAGAGCCCCAGCTCCCTCAGCCGCTCCTCAGAAGGGAGATGCTCCACTCCCTCCATCATCTTTGTAGCCCTACGCTGGACTCTCTCCAGCAGTTCCTGTCCTTCTTGAACTGAGGGCCCAGAACTGGACACAATATTCCAGATGCGGTCTCACCAGGGCAGAGTAGAGGGGGAGGAGAACCTCTCTGCCCTACAACCACTCCCCTCCTGATACACCCCAAGATGGCGTTGGCCTTCTCATCTCATTAGCAAACCATTCCCCCGATCAGGATCTCCTGCTTTCATTTCCTCTTTGTCTGGGCTGATGGCTCCAGGTCTCTGTCGCACTCCTTTTCTTTCCCTGTACAACACCCGACTTCCTTTGCCACCGATTACATCTGCCGACTGACAAAACCTTTTCCTCAAGATTTACATTACTTTTGCACAAGTGTCTCCTGCATATTGGTTTTTGACTTTAATTTAACTTCTCTCCCCTTGAATCGAATTACCATTTTCCTCTGATCATAATTCGGTCGAGTGAAACACCAAGTTGAAGGATATCAGATACGAGGAAAAAGAGGAAAGCAGAGCACGACGGCAGATGCGGCGCAGTCCTTGCCTCGCTTTATTTCCCATTCAGCCCAAACGACACCCTACTCTTATTAGCACTTAATGCAGGTGAAAATAAAGGGGTTTCATATTAAAACAGCGTGGGCACATGGAAAACATCCACTGCGAACCTGTTGGAACTTGCCCAATATGAGTGCTATGCTCCTTCTCTAACGAGGAGCTCTTTTACTCATAAGACCATAACTTCTGATCTGGGCTAATAACGTTCAATATGAAACCTCTCAAATTCCATTTGAAAACTTAACTATTGGATATTTAGGACATTTATCCACTCCATTAGCAACGTAACAGCTTAAGGAATACCATCCTGCTGCCATCATGAAACAGGCCAACTATTTATCCGCTGGTTATAGCCGAGTCACGGTGTGAACCCAGGGTGCTCCCACTCTCCCACCCCACCAGCCCTCCTGTGCCCAAGAAGGATCCTGGTACCTGCAAAGAAAGGAAGGGCTGAGCAAGGGGAACAGCGACCAGGAGGCCCAAGGGGCTCTCTGGGATGAGGACGGGGAGCGTGGGCTGTGCGGAGCAGCGCCAATGCCACGCACAGCTGGACACCTCGTTGAAGCAGATGGAGTTGGCAACCCCAAGCTAAACAGACGCAGGCAGGGCTGTGAGTGTGAAGCGCTCTGCCTAAGTGTTGTAATGTTTCACGGGACAGGCCATAATCTACCAACAATAGATCTGGTCACACTCCCAACCAGGCGAATTCCTCCCCGCGGTCACGCTGTGACACAGCCACCCGGCGCGGAAACGCCCGCCTTGGCGAGGCGCTGCCCGTGCAACCACAGCACCCCGGGAGCCCGAAACACTGCTGACTTCCTCCCAGACTTGTTGAAATTCAGATGATGGCGGTGGCTGGGTGAAAAGCAGGAATTCAAACCTGGACTCCTGAATTGTCTGACCGACAGCGGGGCATGGACCCAACCGGAGGTGTCCGCCGCTGGGATGCCCTCCCTGCTGCAGGCTGTGACAACTTACCCAGCGTAGTAACACGTCTAATCCATCCTCATGAACACAAAAACCAGAACAAAACAACATCTTAAGGCATCACTAACCCTGCTCCCCAAACCACGGTGAGCAGGCAAAGAGGAGCCCCCAGACCCATCTGCCCCTGCAGCAGCCCCCAGCAGAACCCCAGCCTGCTCAAGTCAACCCCTTTTCCTCAGTGAAACATTAACCACAGTGTGGTATCAAGACAGGAGGTGACTTTTAATTACACATACAAAGGAGTTTGTAACACTTGGGCTCTACTGCAAGGGCAGCTTGCTGAGAAAAGCAACTTTGATCAAAGCTTCCAGGCCCCTTCTGTGGACCACAGGAAAGAAAATCTCGTGAGTTTACCAAGCGACTGCATGAATTGTCCCCAGGTTTTTATGCACAGGACTCATGAACTTCAAGCCAGAATGGATTTTGTCTGTGGCATCACCTTTTTTCTTTTCTGATTTATGTGCCTGCCAAGCTTAAAGAGGGAGGATTTTGGAGGTGAAGCAAAAACGGTCATTTTAACCAGGAATGTCCACTTCCAGGTAACGAGTTCTGTATTTCTGTGCAAAATATTTATGTATACTCATTCACACAGCATACACAAATACATGCATATACACATGCATGTGTATGTCCGTTTTGCTTGTAGATGTATATGTTTGTATGTATATGTATATCTTGCTGTGCAACCAGGAGACTCCAAGCTTCCTGGCAAACCACACGCACCTCTTGGTTTGAAAACAAAACCCGCACAGAATGAACATGCCCAAGTGCTCTGCAACTCCCTTTGCTGACCAGGGAGTTCCCAGCACGTGAAACAAAGCAGGCCCAGGACGAAGGTTTGCCTGGCACCCACCAGAGGCATTAAACAGCTCACCTACAAATTCACTGTTCCTGTATCTCCTGCCTCCCATCGCTATCATCATCTTCAGCGGACAAGTTTCCTCCGCTAGCTTCTGCCTGCTCTCAATGTATCTAAAGAAGCCTTTGAAGTCAAAATATTCTTAGCAATTAGAACTTCTCTATTCCTTTTTGCCTTCCTAATTATCCTTTTAACTGCCTTCTGCTTATTTTAATAGCTCTTCCTATCCTCCTCCTTACCAGTCTGTTTATACTTTTTAAAAGCCTACTGCTTACTGCTCCTAACACTGTTTACATCTTCACTCAGCCACCCCAGCTCCTTTGCTGCTTTCTGCCCGATTTCAGAGTTAACCAGGGGAAATTTCCTCTCTGATCTCTACAGCGGTTTGCAAATACCTCCCGTGTTTTTCTACAATGCACTTCCCTCGTATCTGGGAGGGAACGAACTCTCCTCTACACCACGAAGCACTCAGAGAAAAATCCATATTCTCATGCATTGCTTTAGGCACACTTCTCTCCACTGCTTTGCCTATCGCTTTGGCATTAGGAATATTAAGCAGATCATTAATGACTGCATCCCATGTGTTCCCTAACTACCTTCTTCATTATCATTTCCTGCCTGAAAAAGTAAACAAATAGCCTTTTGTGCTCGGCGTTACAGGAGATTACCTACGAATTTCATCAGTTGTATCTCTACTAGGGAGGGAAAATCCAGTTGCAAGTACTCTGGTTTCATGCAAGGGGTGTGTGTGTGTGTGCACGTTCAAGTCTGATGTTGGCAGAAGAGGGTTTGGAGCATCCCTTAGGGTTTGCAAGGGAGAGCAATTTAGGGTCTGTTGGGCAGGAGCGAGAGTGTATTAAAAGGAGGCTCATTCAATATTTCCTCTGTTCCTTATAATCCTTCCCCAACCATCTGCTCCTGGACACTGGGAAACGGGACACCGAAAGAGAGAGACAGAAAGCGAGACCTTTTGTTTAAAGCACAGAATAGCCATTCTTTATCTCACAGCAGCAATTCTCCCCTGTCTGACTGCTGAGCTCTGCCAGAAACCTCTGAAACACATATTCCATAGATGCGGAGGATACGCAGCAGCATCGAGATATGCAGCGTCCACAGTTTCCCTGGGTAGTTTGTTCTAGCAGTCAGTCTCTCCTGCTGTTCAAAATTTCCACCTTCCGCTCTTCAAAATATTTTGGCGTCTTCATTTTGTCATCTCAATGTTTGGATCCAGCTTCCAGGTATTGTTTCTTGCTGCGCAGTTTGCTAAAATGAAGGGCTCTGGTACCTGCTTTTTTTATTTAAGCCCATGGAGAACTGGCTCCATGAAGATAAAAATCAGCCAGTGAGCTTTTTTTTTTTAGACTCTTATTGTCACAGTTTCCCAAAATATGGCGCACGTACTCAGACGTTTAGAAGCAAATACCAAGGAGTATTTCTTCTGACTCCTCAAATCACTTCACTCACACAGTCTGTGCCTTCTCCAACTTTCCAACATCTCTTAAAAATGAGAGAACTGAAAATACGGATGTTGTACTAAAGCATAAGCAACAGGAGAAGACAGCATAGCCACTTCCACATGGCTCTGCTGTTCTGCACACCTGTGGTCTGCAATACCCCGTTCCCACAGACTCGGTGCTGCTGTCCCATTCCCAAGCTGGGTTTGACATCTCTGCTCCTGCCCTGGTCTCCCCATCCCAAAAGCTCTCTCCTCCTGATGCACAAACCCTACAATTCACCACATGGCCCAGGCTGCCCAGAGAGGTTGTGGAGTTTCCTTCTCTGGAGACAAGGGGCAATGGTCCCAAGCTGGAGCACAGGAGGTTCAAGCTGAACATGAGGCCAAACTTTGTCAGTGTGAGGGTTATGGAGCATGGCCCAGGCTGCCCAGAGAGGTTGTGGAGTCTCCTTGTGTGGAGACACCCAAAGCCCTGGCCGTGTTCCTGTGTGACTGCTCTGGTGATCCTGCTCTGGCAGGGGTTGCACTGGGGGAGCTTTTGAGGTCTCTTCCAACTCCTGACATGCTGTGATTCTGTGATATGAAAGTTGATCTGATGGAGGCTAACCAAGAGTCTAAATCCCTCTGAACAGCTACACTCCCTCATCACCTCACCTCCACCACCCCTGTGCACCCGCAGGCATCACCATTAGCCCCAGGCCTGTGGAGTTGGACCACATGCACACGGTGAGCACCGACACTTCTGGCCACCCAAGACCCCGTTCACAACCCGTTCCACAGCAGCTTGATGCTACCAGAGGGTGTTTCGGTGCATGAACCCAAAACATTTTGCCAGCCTGGCCGATGACACATCCTCCACCACTTCTGCTAAAGAACCAATTCAATTTGACATCCCCACCACCTCCTCCCTGCGCTTCATGCACTCCTTACTTTGGCAGCCCACGACTGATGTTACCCTAAAACAGTGTAACAGCAGCCTTTTTTCTGGAATATTCTCACTATTTCCAAGTCTATAGGAGAAAATAAAAGCTGGCAACCCAAGGGCCAGCCCCACAGGACAGCACCCTCGTGTGAGGCTGGAAAACACTCCCTGCCCGTGCTCGGCACCTGCCCTGGCGAACGCTGGACCTGCAAGCTCTTCTGCACAGGGGCTGTACGTGTATCATACCTCTTCCTTACAAATAGGGAACAGCAATATTTATTAAACATGTCTAGTTTTTCTGCTTTATTATGCATTTTACCTCTCCTCAGTCGTGAACAGTCTACACAAACCATTATTAGAATTTCTTTTGTTCCTAATACAAATACTTTCTTACTGTTCCTTGCACTGACAGTCACAGATTCTTTTTTTTTTCCCTTGTGCTTTTAACTTTATCAATTTTCTGCACTTGATAACTTCTAACTCGAGGATAACTGTCATCTCTTCCTTTTATTATTCCTTTTTCTTTTTTTTCCCTAATTCTCACCAGCTCAGCGCTGCCCGGGCTCAGCTGCTCACGCACGGGTGTGCAGTGGGAAAGGAGGCTGGAAGGGGAGCGCAGGCTCCTGCACAACGCAAGCCACATCCTAATTTTAGAGCGATTTTAACCCCAGATTATGGTTGTCACCTCATGGCACCGAGCACCCTTCACTAAAAAGCACCCGTGAATGAATCAGAGGACAACAGATCCTGAGAAAGGAAAAGTCAGGACCCACACGGTGCCTTTCTGTGAAATCCCGTGAGGACCCACCTGCACGTCCAGGCAGGTGAAGAGGGTTACAAGGTGTGATCTGAAGGAGGGCTTATGTCAAAGGAAACAGAGCCCCTGCAAGGAACCCAGATGCCATCAAAACCAAAATGGAAACAGATGCCGGCACATAAAGGCCTATTTAAACTAAAGCCTGAGAAAAATCAAACGAGGGTAGGAGAACATCCAGTTTAAGAGAAGGATTTTCTACTGCTGAGGTCAGAAATGTACAGCATCCTTGAAAAATTCTGTAAAAATTCAGATTTTGAATTGATTGAAGGCATTATAGCTCATACCCAAATTATGTGGGTATGATGGAGCTGTGCTGACAGAGAAGCAATGTGCAGCCCAATGAATTAAAGGTGGTTACTATGCCTCTAGGTAGCAGAGGATCCTTATGGGCTGGAAGCCCACCCAAGAAAGGCAGCGTCCAGACACAGCACTGGTGAGCAGAGAGGGACGGTGACTGTATCTACACAGCACCAAGGGACACCAGAACGGCTGCAGGGCCCTGCCAGGGCAGAAACACAACAGGAGAATTCGGTGAATCCCACAGACACCTGCAGTGTCAAAGCAGGTTCGAAGCAGCAATGACGCCCTAGGTCCCACGTAGAATCACAGGATATTAGGAATTGGAAGAGACCTCAAAAGCTCCCCCAGTGCAACCCCACCAGAGCAGGATCACCAGAGCAGTCACACAGGAACACGGCCAGGGCTTTGGGTGTCTCCACACAAGGAGACTCCACAACCTCTCTGGGCAGCCTGGGCCATGCTCCAGAACCCTCACACTGACAAAGTTTGGCCTCATCTTCAGCTTGAACCTCCTGTGCTCCAGCTTGGGACCATTGCCCCTTGTCCTGGCATTGGCCATCCCAGAGCAGAGCCTGGCTCCTTCCTCCTGACACTGCCCTTTCCCAGTGGATCCCCAGGAATGAGGGCACCCCTCAGTCTCCTCTGCTCCAAGCTCCAGAGCCCCAGCTCCCTCAGCCGCTCCTCAGCAGGAGATGCTCCACTCCCTCCAGCATCTCTGTGGCCTTCTCCTCACACCGTGTCCTCAGTCACTTCAGCAACGCAGCCGTCCCCACGTCCTGCTCTGCTGTTCATGACAACGAGCCCTGGCACGATCAGGAGGAACCCAGGCATTGCTGGGGATGGAGGTACAGGCTCTGCTGCTCCTGCATCTGGGGCTGCTCACGCTGATGTGCCCTGAGGTCACCCCTGCTGCAGAGCCCACCATGCAACCAAAACCAGAGGTTTTCATAACATAAAAGCCATATAAAAAATTTACACTAACTCTTAACTAAAGAAAGGGATAGCTAAGTTGAAAAACGTGTTAAAAGAGTGTTATTGTAGCTGCTAACATGTGAGAGAGAGGTGGAGAACTTGAAGAAGGTGGTTATCACCTACCAAAGGGGACTTGTTAAACAAATGAGCGTAGTGAGAAAGGCCTTTAGAAACAAGACGACACCCTCAAAAAGAAATCAAAATTACAAGAATGCAAATTCAAGCAAGCTACGCTTAAAGCTGTAAAAAACCAATCCAGAAAAAGATTTTGAGAAGTAGGGTGCTGAAGGAATAATACATAATTAAAATAAAAATCAAACACACAAGCACCAGAAGTCTGCCAGATTCTGGTGTAAATCAAGCACTGAAGAAAGATAAAACCACAGTATAAAAACTCAACTCCTTTGGACCAGGGCTCATGAATACCACTTCTGGACCCTTCCTTCATCAGGAATGGGCTGAGTAACTGCCCCGAACTGCAGGGTCGACAGAAGAAGATGCAATAGCAAAATTAACAGAAGAAAAGTCTATAGGGTCAGACAGCATTAAGCTATCAGAAGTACCTAGGTACCACAAAACCACCAGCATCAACCTCAGCACCTCAGGACCAGAACGTAACGAATGTGATCCCATCGTTGTGGAAGTTACAGAAGAGATGAAATACGAACTGCAGAGCTTCATTTTTGTAGCAGAAAAATTAGTAGAGTTATTAAAAAAATCAAAATCAGTGCTCACAGAGATAAAAAGGAAACGTTAGGAGTCAATACAGCTGCTCCAGACCCACAGCTCAGTGAGCTCTGGGGACTGCTGGCGAGGGGCAATGTGCCAGTAGCAAAGGGTGAGGGAGCGGTGCAGCATACCTGGATTTCCAAAAAAAGCCTTCGCCAAATCCCCTCTGCGAAGGCTCTCGCAGCAAGCACACCCACAATACTTGCACGCGCACAGGATAAAGGAGTCGGCTCATTGATTAACAACTGATTAAAAGACGCAAAATAAAGGGCAGAAATAGTTCGTTATCACAGTGGGGTCCCGCAGACATCTGCTCAGTGCACCGAGTAGGATTTGGAGAAAGTGATACACCGGGGGGAAAACGGCAACATCCACAAAATCAAGGTATCTAAATTAGACATTAGCATTCACAAACACAATCGAGGAGACACTCAGGGCACTTCTCCAGCAGTTTGATGGTAGCCAGCACGGCAACGACTAATTACAGGGAAAGAAACAGAAAATGTGCCGATGCACAGAGCTGCAACCTCGAAAGCAACTGCAGAAATAAAACTGGAAGAAAGGGAGCAAAGGAGGGTGCCAAGGGCACCCCAGTGAGAGAAACTCCTGCAGTGCACAGGGTGTCCTCAAACAGCCTCACGGGGCATCACCCCGAGCATGGGCAGGGAGAAGGACGGCTGGGCGCTGCTTCCCAATGCACAAAGCTCAACGCCGCAAATAAACCTCACAAGCAAGGGAAAGCAAATATTTTTCGTGCTCCTATTTGCCTAAATAAATTGCAGACGTTGCAATTATCCAACTCATTGCCTCGGCAGTCAGTAACGAGGGGCTGCGGCGCGTCCTGGGGACGAGATGCGAGGAGCCTCCAAAGGCTGAGCGCAGCTCTGGGAAGCAGAGGTGAGACAGGCACAGCTGGATGCTCTACCTGCTGGTGTGGAAAATGCAGCTATTACGAGTAAATCATTTGTCCTGTACCTGGAGTTACACAGGACATGGGTATCTGACAGTTCCTGCCCTGCAGAGAATCACAGAATATCAGGAGTTGGAAGGGACCTTGAAAGCTCATCCAGGGCAACCCCTGCCAGAGCAGGATCACCAGAGCAGTCACGCAGGAACACAGCCAAGCAGGTTTTTTGGCTCCTTCCTCCTGACACTGCCCTTTCCCAATGGATCCCCAGGAATGAGGGCACCCCTCAGTCTCCTCTGCTCCAAGCTCAAGAGCCCCAGCTCCCTCAGCCGCTCCTCATAAAAGAGCACCCCCAGAGCTTGCTGGCAAGGCTGCAGGCTCACAAGGAAACCCAGGAAAGGCTTTGCAATTCTGTTTTCTTCTTCTCGTTTATGTATTTGGTTGCCACTCAACATCTGGTGCAGGAACGGGAGCTAAAACTGCCGATGGCTGCAGCACCTCATAGAAAAAGGCATCTCCTGCAAGGGAGAGGGCACAGAAACATCTGGGGAGGGCAGGAGAAACCAAGAACCTCAACCAGAGATGGCCCAGGAGCAAAGCGGGGGCAAAGGGACAGATTTGGGGACGTGGCTCAGAGCACAACTTCCTCTGCCTTGAAACTGCGAGACGGGGCAACGTGGAAATGCAGAAAGTCGAGGAAAATACCAGAGGAGTGACTTGTAGAGGTGTCCAAGAGGGGAAAAATGGTTATGATCCAACATCTCAGCTTCCTCGTGCAGAATTATTAATAGCTCTCACACTGAAATCAGTTACGGAGCCAGTGTTTTCTGGGTCTTCAGCTTTGCTGCGGGATGCTCCCCAAGTCAGCTCTGAAACCCCTAAACTACCTCCAAACAGTCCCAAATTCTTCCGAGTTTCCAGCTCGCTGTGATGTCTGCTCAGAAAAATCTAACAAAAATAATTGGGAAAAAAAAAAAGTTATGATGTCCTCAAAAAAACCTCGTTTCTGCAGTTTGCTTTTTTAAAAATTTCCTACTGCTTTCCTGGGTTTGTGGGATCATTAAAATAGCTGAGCCGGGAACATCATTTACTCCACTGGCTTTGCGAAGAAAAAGCACCTTTTGGGATGGAACAGTGGGGATGTTTATGGGGGAAAAAGGGCTTTTTGTGAGTGAAATGGGTTCAACTATTGATATGCAAAAGAGACCAAATGATTATTTATATAATAAACTATTCTAATGCGATCAAACTTGAAATATTAAAAAAGAACCCAACACTTTGGCAGAAAAGAAACTAAAATGTGCTATTCCTGGTGCCAGGACGTTTCTATAAATGAAAGCATGTATTAACAGAACATATTCCTTGTATTTATTGCGCAAGGGCTCTCTTGCCATAGAGAGAGTTCAGGTAGAGGAACCCAATGTTTTGGAAACAACGTTGACCGAACACTTGAAAATTATATAAATCCAGAGGAGACGGGGAATTTTTTTTTTTTGCTATTTTTGGGTGGGAGGAAGGAAGAGGCTTGAAAAATGTAAATATTCTAATGCCATTTTTCCTCCAGAACGCTATTTTGCTCCTCATGATATTGTCTCAACAAAACTAAACCCTGTCAACAGGGACAGGCTGAAGCCCAGGTATTCGGTAACATTTTACTGACTTCACTCAAAAAGCTTGTGAGGAAATTCAACCACAAGCCTAAATCCCTGCAGGACCTGTCCCTAAGTGAATTCCTCAGCAGAACAAAAATTAAAGCATTGAAGATTAAAATAAAAAAAATAAAATAAAATAAAATACCCCAAACCACACATCCTAGGAGGGAAAGTCAAGGCACAAATGGAAAATTCCTTCCTGGCTCCACGGATGCTAATTGCGTACCTTATGCCAGGAGCTGAGTATCATATAGTTCTACATATATATTTAATTAGGTTAATTTGTAAAACGTAGACATATGCCTGCTTAAAGTAGACAGGAACGTTTCATTTGATACATTTTAAATATCACATAACGAACGACAAGCACAAACAGTGTTTACGCTGGAACAGGAAGGCCAGGGAGGTCCCTAATGAGGAAAACACAAACACGTAAGGTCAGGCAAACAAGCACCCACAAGGTGTGACTGCCATCTCCTCCGCCTTATCACGAGCCAAAAGCAAACAGAGCATTCTCAGCAAATTCACTTTTTAGCAACTAAATCAACTAAGACTACGGTGTAAGAAAAACAAACCCAAATTTAAATATACGCAAGGTAAAACAAAAAGGCCTCTTGGTTTTCTCAATTTTGGGGTGGTTTTTTTTTCTCATTTACGACTGGCACCACTATTTCCCCTGAGGATGCTCCATGCCTACATCCATCCAATGTCTGTAAGCCACTGCAACGGGCAGGAATTCCACGTGTGATACAACCTGGACTTCTCCAACTCACACCAGATGTATTTTGCCTCCCCCTAAATACAACTTACTTGGATATATCTGAATTTTTTATTTCTCGCCCAGCATCCCCCCCAGCTCCAAGGCTCTGGCAGTGCCCTAACAAACCCAATTAAGGAGAAACGTGAATTGTAACTGCTCTTATCACCAACCAGTCAGATTTATAGGCCTCAAAAATACAGATAAGAAGGTAAAAATATCCCTCCCTCAGCGTTAATATGTCGTATGGCTCGGTGGTATTAACCATAACCAGCCAAAGCCAGTCTAAACCTGTCCAAGAGTCAAAATGCACCCCAGACAGTCTTCTGGTGTTCAATTATTAATTTATTATTGTTGTTGTTATTATTGATTATTAATAATTAATTATTAAGTCCATCTCCAGCCCTGCCAGCCTGCACCAGTGCCACCAGCTCGTGCCCACCACCAAGCACCCACCCTGGCAGCCCCAGGGCCGCCAGGTCCCAACCTGTCCCCGCTGTCAGTGCCACCATCGCCCCATCCCTGTGTCCCCCAGGGTCTGCAGCATTGAGAGCCCAGCGTGGGCTCCTGCCGACAGCACCACCTGATTGCAAAGACAAATCCCGCTGATTCCCAAGGGGATTTTCAGATCCCTTTGGCTACCAGCCCGACTCAAATCCAGCTGTGCCTCCCCACGCAGGTTTCAAAAATGCATGCAGAAATTCATAAAGGTATTTTGTTTCCAGCAAATAATTATCCTGTGTCCTTACAACCCTCCCTTCCCACCCTCGAAATTACAAATATCCCAGATGCCAGTAAAAGCTCAGGATTTGCAGCCCACAGACTAAAGCAAATCAGGCTTCAAGTGACAGATTTACACCCAGAAAGCAGTGGCTGTTCTTGGGTTTCAAGCTGGGGACCTCCCGGGGCCATCGGCACGCTGTGCGCCGGGCTGCTCCCAACTCAGTCCCCAAACGACACCCAGCAGGCTGCACGTCAGAAATCACACGAATCTGCTGAAACAGGGCTTCACTCTTTATTAAAATAGCAATAAATTTTAAAAAACCTCACAAAAATAGGGATAACTCCACTTCAAGTGTGTGCCCTAAAGGCTCCGCAGTGCCCTGAGCCCTGGCCAAGGACCACGACCACGCTCTGCTCCCGGCATGGTCAACCCGCATTGCCTTGGCTTTTCCTCCAGGTTCCCTCCTGGCTTTCCCGCACCAGCAGAACTGTTGACTTTGGTTGCAGAGTTTTGAAAACTGAGGTTTAACACCTCTAAAAATAGGCCTAAAGCAATTAAATACTTGTACTAAAATTGTTCTCAACGTACTGGAAGCAGAGCCTAAATGACGGGCCTTCAAGGCAAGCACACCCAACTACTTCTGAAAACTCACTTCGGTTCCTATTTTTGAGCAGGAAAGGATACCTACACCCACACAGAGTAAAAAAATTACTTGCTGCCTGAGTGTATCTAGTAAAATGAAATCACAACAAATATTAAAACCTGAAGACCCTGGAAACACGGCAGTGCCATCAGGGTGCCAGCACTGGGATGTGACCACGCCTGGGCCACCACAGCGGCCGAGTGAGAGCCATGCTGTCCACTACCGATGGAAAGGGCTGACACACACACCTGCTCCATCAGCTGCCGAGATGTTAAACCTTGTGTGACAGCACCCCTAATTTCTAAAATAGCACAGGGGACACGGGTGGCTCAGCGAGGCCTGACCCGAGGGTTGCCGAGCTCCTTGGCGATACAGGCCCAATGGCCCACACAGCATCCCAGCTTCACCAGAGCTCTGCACTCTCCCATCGATGGGTTGAGTCTCCCACACACGTCCATATGCACAAACACGAACACACACGTATTGATCCCTCATACACACGACAGCTCCTCGATGGCCTCGGCAGCCCTCAGCCCCTGCTCCACGCGTCGACGCTTGCATTTCCCTGTGTCAGCCCCTTATCAGCGCAGGCAAAACCTACAGTTGCTGGTTTTAAACTTCCAGCATCGTTTTTCACATTATGCCAGCCAAATATAGAGGCGAAACAAACAGGAGTACTGTGAATTACAAGCAAGGGAGGCCTGGCCTATATAATTAAATCTTTGCAGGTAGAGTACGCCAGCTAAATCTTTCTATTGCATTGGAAATGCAGGTGAGAGAAATACAGACAGAGGAGAACGGCTCTCAAGAAGAGCTACCCTGAGGAACTGGTATGGTGACACCAGTCCCACCACTGAAAAACATCGCACATGGCCACCCCAGGCCCTCTGCAGAGGGGCAGTCGTGGGGACACGTACAGCTCCTCACCACCAGCCCTCCTGGGCTGTCCCAGAGCTCTGCAGTTTCACCCCAAATGGGTGCTCCATAGGTGGCACAACTGCATCAACCACAGCTCTCATCACCTGGTAGGAGCCTGAAACTCTTCCCTGACCTCATTCAGGTGTCACCCTGGCCCATCCACACCCATGGAGGCACAAGCATGGGGTTTCAGCTGGTTCAACCTCCCCAGGGGAGGCACAACGTGCTCGGTGCCCCCCACAAGCACCCTTCCCTCCCCAAGTCACATAACCCAGCATATCCCAGTATGGGTATTCAGCGACTGGTCGATGAACCTCAGCTAACTGCCATTCAATTGCCAAAAAACCCAAAAGATGTAGAGTACAAACCATCTTCTGTATGGGCACAGTCGTGGTTTAAGCAGGGACACAGTCCAATCTGCTATTGTCACTTCTACACCACTCGTACCCTCAATGCTGCGTCCTTCCCCAAATACACCTCTCAGTACAAAACTTTTTCACAGTTGCGCTTTCAAAGAGTACAGAGGAGGATTTTCTCTACTTAACCTCCTTTTTCTCCCAGATCCTACACTGCTCACTTTGGAAGCAACAAGCAGTCAAATAAGTAAGACTGAGTAACTCAGAAAAGCGATCACACAGCTCGCCAAGCACCTCCACATTTACACACTCCACAGAGTCAGTGTAAGAAACCCACATTACAGGAGGTCACCTGTATCCATCATTTCAGTATGCAACCATTTCAGAGTCCAGCAGAGCAGTTTCTGCATGGGAAGAGCCAAGACTGCTGACTGCAGAAGACCAATGGAAGATCAACTTCATCCACCACCACAGTCCCACCAAGAACCCTCAATGTGAGACAGCAAATAAGACCCAGGGCTGTGGGAGGACAGATCCAAGGTCTTGATAGCCAACATCAACCAAGGGAAAGCAACCCTGTCTTTATACACCCTGTCCAAGGAGCAGGGCATGGCAGCTTTGAGATATCCAGCATGTGTGTTTTTTGGGAAGGGACTTGCTCCACAGAAAGGTCACATCCTCCAGCCTTTCCCTTCTCCTGAAGGAGACACAAGAGTGCAGCAATGCCTCCTACATCCCATGCTTCAGCTGAACGTGCAGCAGCTTTGGGTGCATCCCAGCTTCCTCGAGACCAGGCGGGGATGGGAGGCACCAAACTCCACGGCCACGGGCTTTGAGGAGAACCAACTCCTCTTCAACTCAACCTGCTGCTGATTATTTATGATTATTACCTTTCCCATCCTATTGATTATGTCCCCAGGTGAAAATCTCTCTCTATATATATTATGTATTACATTGTATGTATTATATATTACAATATGTATTATATGTTATATATATATTCATTTCTTTCCACTCCATTGTCACCAGAGCTAGCCAAGATAAGGAGGGATGTGGTCAACCCCTCGACCGTACACCATGACCCACTGCATTCCCGGGTCTCTCTTCTCATTCCTGGTGCCACAGCGTGAAAACTCAGCTCTCATGCAACTGCCAACAGGGCAGAGCTGCCGTGACAAGTTGCACCAGAGCCACGTGGCGCTGATGAAAGCCACTTTGCAAATGGTTATTTTTCATACACTATCCACGGTAAACAGCATCATTCATTTCTATTCCCTTGCTCCAGACAAATCAATGATTGTTAATGCAAAGTCAACACGTCCAGATGTAGTTTGCATACTAGTTAACCACTAAATTGGCAACACATAGCACAAAATAATCAAGAGACATTCAAGGAACCAAACAAAAGCAAAAAGGAGGCAGATGACTAGCAATTAATCCATAAAAGACCTTTAAAAATTAGAAACTTCTTCCCCAGAAAACACGGTATGGCCAAACTGAACCCGTAAA
Organism: Mesitornis unicolor; assembly: GCF_000695765.1. Taxonomy (NCBI): domain Eukaryota; kingdom Metazoa; phylum Chordata; class Aves; order Mesitornithiformes; family Mesitornithidae; genus Mesitornis; species Mesitornis unicolor. Next base: position 3,928 of record NW_010168272.1, on the reverse strand, counting down.
TGTGAAATTCCAAATACAATGCTAGAAATTTAGAAATTTGGAAAGAAAGAGAAAAAAGAAATGAGTATTTCCCGGTGCCGTCTACTCAGGTCCCTTACCAAAATGTAACCACAGCTCTCAACCACACGGGCGCCTCTTCCCCTCCTCCTGTCCCCACTCGACACCCAACGCACAGACAGGGCCTCACCCTGCGATCGGCACCGCTGACAAAATTCACGTTTACGGGCAGCTCCCCAAGACGTCGGGACTGACCCCGTCCATCTCACAGCCATAACTGCTCGGGTGGATGCGGGGGTGAACTGAAGCCCTGGGTAACGCCAGCAGGTTGAGGTGGGATCAGCAAAGCTTTCTCCATCCAAAATTCGCTTCTCGCCTGCATGGAGTCCCACAACAGGGACCTTCAAAGGGGCGATTCCCCATCCCGCTCACCCATGGGGAGCTGCGTCCTGGGGGGCTGCGCCACGGGGATCAGCCGGGATCAGCCCCACCACGGCGTGGTGGGAAGGTCCAAATCCTTCAACAGGCGCTGCTCCAAAGCAGCGAGCACCGATCCCAAACCCGTATCACGGCGGGTTTCAACCCCCTCCCTCCCTCCCCAAAAAGAAACAAACAAACAAACAAAAAATTAACTTCACCTGATTTTTAGGACACAAATTTCACTTGCATAATTGCAAACTTATAATTGTGCATCGCCGGGGCCACGCGACTGCACCCGTGAACCGAACTATTCCCGGCGCTGCATGACGGCAGCGGTGCATATTGAAATTATTCTGGAGTTACGCGAACAGCGTCCTAAGCTTTTATATGGCGCTTGTGTAAATATCATCTACTGCTTTAATAATATTATGTCTGTTTTTATCCAGGGATGGAAATATGTCTATTTTCACGGACGAGGTACTTGAAATTTTTCTTTTCTTTAAATAAAAAAAAAAATACGTTTCACTTATGTCACAAGAAATCTGTTCTTGTCAGGCTGCCGTCTTCCCCTTCCCCCATTCCAGGCTGCCAAAGAGCAATTTTAAAAATGATAAATATTGATCAACTTGCCAGTAAAAAAAAAAAAGAATTAAAATTTAAAAAAAATCCTCCTGAAAGCCTATGAAAAAAACCATGAAAATTTTTTCAAGCAGGAGGAGGTTTCCCCTCGAAGGACACGGGCACGCAGAAAGGTGAAGGCTCAGCAAACCCACGACAACCTCCAGCGCAGCTTTTCCACCCCCGACAGAAGCTGTAATGGAAGCCGCTGCTGAAAAGCAACTGATCTACACAGAGTTAAAGATTGCAAAGGTTGCGGTGCGCACACCTACGGCATGACAGCATCCCCCCAAGTTGCAGCCGAGCGCCGTGGCGTTGCATTCCCATCGCTGCAGAGCAGCCGTGCAACGCGCAGCCCCCTTCCCACCGGCGGCAGAAAATCCACTTATTCCCACGACGGCTGAAAACAGGTTAAAAACAGGCACAAACTACAGCCTTCCAAGTTCCAATTCATCTCTAACACGATCGGCGTCAAAGATATAACCATAAAATGTTGGCACTGTAACCCAAATTTCAATATATGCCATTACTTGTCATTCAAATGCAGCCCCCATCAATGTGTCCACCCCCAAACCCAAGGCAGAGCCGTGGGGTGATCCCTGGATCTCGGGGTGGGGGCGTGGGGATGGGCAGAGAAAAAGCAGCATCAAAAGATCTGCGTTGGGGAACAAAATGTATGAAACCTGAAAAAGAAAATTTAAAAAAATAGAGCTGAAGAGTTTTTTTGGGTATAATCATAGAAAAAAAATGTCTGAAACCTTAAAAAGAAAATAAAATTACAGCTACAGAGTTGCTTTGGGCATAATCACAGAGTAAGGGAAAGTTACGGGGTACAGCTCGAGGAAGGGAATTCTTGGGAGTATAAGAATATGGAAAAGCCACCGCGTGAAAGCTTTCTGGATGAAACCATGAATAAAATATTCGCCGGGATTGTTTAATCCAATTTAAAGCATTGTGTGGCATTTTTATCCATATGTGCCACCCCACGCTAACTGCGCCACTGCTGGGCTGGCCCCGTGCTGCTGGCTCCATTATTTGCTAGAGAAGAGATTGAGGAAGAGGGTGGATCCTTTTTGGGGAGTGGGGGGGTGTTAGGGGGGCAAATAAATGCAAAAATTAAAAGAATAAGTTGCTATTTCAGAGTATTTTCTCCACCACCCAAGAGTTATCCTGCTTTTTATCAAATTTTATCCATCACTCCCCCCCTCCCCTCTTTGAGCAACCCAAAACGTGAAACAAATCAAGGGCAGGAGGGTAGAAAACCAGCCCCAGAACCCCACATGCACCAGCCGCTCCTGCCTGACTTCCAGCAAATATCAAAAAACAAAAATCAAAACAGAAAAAAAAACAACCCCAAAAAAAACCAAAAAAACTTTTCAGGGCTTGAA
>NW_010168272.1:0-1423 GCF_000695765.1 Mesitornis unicolor | reverse complement strand
GGGGGGCGGCTGCCCGAGCAGCTCCAGAAAGTCACCTCCGAGTTGGAAAATTTACAAAATGTCGTTTTCCAAAATAAAATTAAAAAATAAAATAATAAAAAAATATAAGGAAAAAAAATAAAAGCCAAACCAAAACCTGCAGCAGCTGTGGAGCCAGCCATCTTGCTATTTTGTCCCCATTTTAGCGAGGAGACTGTGTCAAGGTTGGTAAAACTCAATGTTGACCTAATCTTTCCTTTCCTCTCCCTCCCCCACTTTTGGGTGGAAAGGCCGAGGCTCGCTCCTATATTGCCTTTTTTTTTTCCTCCCCCTTCTTGAAACAATGCGTGTTTCAGTGCTCTTTTGTTATTTATTTTTTAAAAAGATCAATACCAAGCCCCCCAGTATTCAAGGGCAACCCTACAATAATAAACCAGTGTGTGCACAGTCCAGAACTCGCAGGCAGCCCGTTACAGCAAAATAATAGGAAGAGAACAGCGTTTGAAACAAACAAAACACAAAAAAAAAATTAGGGGGAAAAAAAAAAAAAGAGAGATTTTTTTCAATTCAAACTCCAGGAAGGCTTTATAGTAAAAGTCAAGGAGGAAAAGGATTTTGAAATTGTGAAACAATATCGTGGCTGAGCCCCTTCAAAGCACTTCAGTTTTACTGGTTAGGAAAAAAAAAATAAATAAAATCAAAATCAGTAATTCTGCAATTATTTTTTCACAATATTGTCAATTATGCATATTCATAACGTCATGGCGGACCTTCGAATAAACCTGTGCAAACATCACATTTATATTATCTAGAGCTGTTACTGTGTGTGTGTTCAAAAAAAAAAAAAGCAGGGGAAAAAACCCTACTGTGGAAATTTTCTGCTTTACAAAAGAAGTAGGAAATCAAATGCTGGAAACTCTGTTTTAATTATGCCAGGAGAAACCACCAGAAAAGCCAAGAAATTCAAAAATAAAACTGACGTTCTCCTCTTAATTTTGCTTGTCCTCGTGTTTTCCTGGACTGTGTTAGGAACCTCATTGTTTAAGAGCAGTTTTGCATGAAATCCAAAATCGCCCCCAAAAAAAAAAAAAATAAAAAAAATAAAAAAATAAAAAAATTTGGGTGTGTCCACAGCAAATTTTCTGTGCTCTGATTTTCCTGCAAAACTCCTCATTTGAAACAAATCACTTCAAGCAATGCACCAGAGGAAAAAACGAAAAATTACCCCAAAAAATCCGTTTTGGTACAGCGTGCTGCACAAGTTCAAAATTACAATGAAGTACAATTCCTAATTGCTCCGTAACAGCAATTCTCCCACTTTCCCAAACTAATCGTTTTATTGCAGCTCACCCAGGGCTGCCCAGCTCCAAACTTGAATTACTTTCATTTCCGAGCACTCTGCTGCTCCCAGCCTCCGTTTTTCTCCAGAAAATGGGGTAGGGGG
>NW_010168271.1:0-2520 GCF_000695765.1 Mesitornis unicolor | reverse complement strand
CACCACCCGCACCTGGGGCCACGATGATCAGCTTCTTTGGCCCCTACGACAAGCACTGCAGCTGCCTCAGTTCCTATGAAAAGAACTGCAGCTGGTCTAGGGAATAAATCAGTGCCATTATTAGTCGCTCCAACATAGAAAAGGAAATGTATACTGAGACCAGAGACAAGATTTGAGGAAGACCTAGTTACTTGCTCCCTAACCACAGATATGTAAAGATTATGGCTGGAATGAAGGTGAGCAAATTATTAGCTGGCTGCTCCAATGCTGCGATACTGGAGCTGACAGTTTGCAGTTAGACAGTATAGAATCCAAGCAATTGGGAACCCTGGCTAAAGAAGTGGGTATTGACAGAGGTCTTTCTGAAGACCTATGCCCCATTAGTCTCTGGAGGAGACTCCTATTAAGTGTGAAGCAAAGGTATCCCTTTAGGGATGATATGGTATATCACCCGAATAAGTAGGCAACCTCAGAATCTAAGGGAAATAGCTGTGTGGGAACTGGGTTTTGCTGACCTGAACAACACACGGACAGTATTAAATCCTGATGCACTCAGAGTTACTGTACCCATGTGGCACGAGTGGGTACAGAGCGCCCCAACATCATATGCCACTTTATTAGCATTATTTAACTGGAGAGATGGTGATGCACTGACAGTGGGTGAATTAGACCATCAATTGAGGAGTTATGCAGACAGTATTCCTTCTTTACCACACAACAAATGTGCAGAACTGTTCAATAAGGTGTTCATAACATTGTCCCAGATAGAGGATAAGTTATGCTCCCTATCTGTACCGACAACTGTTTCTGTACTAATGAATGTTTCAGCCATCAGTAGAAAGCATGCTCCTGCCAGACCTACTCAATGAAACAACACACATTATGAGGTACCCTATGATTTTGCCTGCATGACCAGGGAAAAGACATGAGAAAATGGGATGGAAAACCTACCTCGGTTTTACAGGCATGCATACATGAGTTGTGAGGTAAGACAATCGTAGAAGGAGGATTTTCCAGGAAAATTGCTGCTCCGATTTCCGGCAGGCAATTCCCCAGATGGCATAGATGGGCTTCGTATCCCTATTTAAATATCAGTAATGCGAGTAGCTGTGACGGACATTCCTCTCACAATTAGAGGTGCTCTACCTCCAGCCAGGAGAAGGAGAGGGACAACTGTGTTTATTAGACTGTATGGATTCGATGGCCTGGCACATCAGAACCACAGGAGTATAAGGCTTCTAGTGGACAGTGGTGCACAATGCACACTAATACCATCAAACTATAAAGAGACAGAATCCATTTCTATTTCTGAAGTGACTGGGGGATCCCAAGAACTGACTATATTAGAGGCTGACGTGGCTGGAATGGGTGGCAAAAGCACCCTATTGTAAGCCCTAATGCTGACGGTCTGTTGACAGAGGTAGGTGAAGATAGGGTCTTCTAATGAGGCTATGGAGACATTACAGAATCAAAAGTTTTAAGGAACAGAGAGATTCCTGAAAGCATAATCAGCACACATGCAACAATGTGGTAAGCAACTATGTGGAGGTCTATGTTAATCACAGTGCCACTGAAGAACATCTCCTACCTTGTGAAACTTCCATAAAGATTTCATTACTTTGATGTCACTTGACAAATTTGAAATGACATAAAGAAGATGACTATCAAAATTTGTCTCCCATTTCCATCTTATATTTATTTGATCCTTTGCTTCTGCTTAGGATACATATCTCTGTTAGTAAAACCACTAGTTTCAAGTACATCAGCAGAAAAAATCTAGTAGACATTGTGCCTTGATGAGTGTGTGGAAGAGTAATATAGTCAATCTGCCAGGCTTCTCCATATTTATATTTCAACCATCGTCCTCAATACCAAAGACATTTTAGCCACTTGGCTTGCTTGATTGTGGCACATGTTTCACATTCATGGATAATGAATGGTAAAGTCCACCGCTCAGTCACGAGCCCATTGATGTGTTGCATCTCTTCCTTGATGACCTGAAGTGTCATGGGCACAATGGGCTAAAAATAATTCACCCTTATGTTGACACTCCAGGTCCACTTGAGACACTTGCAACTTAGAAGTCTGATCCACTTGTTGTTTGTTTTGATGTTCTTCAGTGGCCCGACTCTTAGGTAGAGTCCAAGTAGAGGAGCCCAAGTAGAGGAGCCCAAGTAGAGGAGCTCCTTGCCCAAGTAGAGGAGCTCCTCCGCATAGTGGTGGAGATCAGGGAGGAGGTAAGTAGGCTGAGAATGATCCGGGAGTGTGAGAATGAGATAGACCATTTGAGCCGTATTCTCCCTTCCCTGAGGCAGGCCCAACAGTTAGAAGAAGGTGTTCGGAGAAGGGAGACGAGGGCCTCCCTAGCCTCTATAAGCCAGGCTGACCACAGCAAACGGGTGGACCTAGAGGATAGGGACCAACAAGAATGGAAACGTGTTTCTTCCTGCTGCAACAGGCGTGGCAGGCGTGCCACCCCCCCAAGTAACTGCTCCGCCTTCCCAGGTGCCCTTGCAAAAC
>NW_010168270.1:12203-12559 GCF_000695765.1 Mesitornis unicolor | reverse complement strand
ATCCCTAATGTTCTGTGATTCTGTGAAATTGTTATATCTTACAAACTTGGTTGAACAAAGAAACATGTGGTGATACACCAGAGGCCTTGGAGGTGGCATCTATCTTTCATCTTTTCTTCTTCTCTTCTACCTATTTCTCTCTTCTTTTCTCTGTCTCATTTTCTCCTTCTCTTTTCCTTTTTCCTTTATCTTGCCACATGTGCGGCTGCAGTGGGCTGTAGCTGGAGGTTTTGGTTTGGGGTTTTGGTTTTAATTGGGATTTTTGGGATTATTTAGCCTGGAGAAGAGAAGGCTGAGGGGAGACCTCATCACCACCTACAACTGCCTAAAGGGAGGTTGTAGAGAGGTGGGTGCTG